>NW_026015233.1:286222-391222 GCF_020379485.1 Brassica napus | reverse complement strand
TATGCTCACTAGATGGCCTGATGCGCTGCTGCATGTAAAACCGCATGTCCCCATGCTGATACCGGGAGATTAGACTTCATTAGTAATGGTCTGGCTATCAGTTGGATACGTTTAATGAAGGATTCGGCCAAGCCGTTATGTGTATGTACATGTGCCATGGAGTGTTCTACTCTTACCCCCATGGACATACAGTACTCATTAAACGCCTGGGACGTGAACTCACCAGCATTGTCTAGACGTATAGTCTTTAGAGGTAAATCTGGAAAGTGTGCTCTCAGTCTTATTATCTGAGCAAGCAGGCGTGAAAACCAAGTTTCGTGTGGATAGTAGACATACATGCGACCATCTGGTCGATGCATCAATCAGGCCCATGAAGTATCTAAACGTCCCACTAGGTGGGTGTATTAGTCCACATATGTCTCCCTGAATCCTTTCCAGAAAATTTATGATCTCTGTATTAACTTTGGCTGGTGATGGCCTTGTTATGAGTTTCCCTTGTGCACATTCTGCACATGTGAGATTGTATGGGACAACTCCTTTGAATGTGTGCTCTTGTGAACTCATCATCAACTTTCGCATCATACTAGTACCGGGATGGCCAAGCCGGTTATGCCATAGAGTGAAAATTTTGCAGGTATTAGCCTTGATCATACTGATCTTTGCATAGTATAAACGAGTAGACATTGCAGGTATGGTCTCTAGGATCTTTCTATTGCCTTTGGTGATCGAAATTATGTTAAGGAATTCTTTATTTCCTTCTTCCCATGTTTCAAGATGGAAACCATTCAATCTTATGTCTTTGAAACTCAATAAGCTTCTTCTTGAGCTTGGGGAATACAAGGCGGTTTTGATCTCTAGATGAGTGCCCTTAGGCATCAATACATAGGCCTGGCCGTGACCTTCAATCAGGCTGGCTACACCCGCAACGGTGTGTTCATTTGCACTTTGCATATTGAGATTCATGAAGTATCTTTTGTCTCTAAGTATTGTGTGACTTGTGCCACTATCCACCACGAGTATACTCATTTCATCTTTCATTCTATAAGTAATAAGATTTCTAATCTCAGAGACTTTATAAAACTTTAAAACTTTCTTATTATAAAAGTCATAACACCAAACAACAATAAAAATAAAAACACCAAAACAATCATAAAGCAATAAGACAAGTTATGTCGAAATCTAGTCTTTGAGACAATCAGAAGTCTCAAAATCCATTAGGTCATTGTTAGCAAAGTCGGAATCATCATCAGCATCATATCCGGAATCATGGACCATGTGAGCCTCCGGGTTCTTGTTCTTGAGACTCTCTTGATAGAGCTGACATAAGTGCTTAGGAGTTCTACAATTCTTGGCCCAATGGTTGTCCATCCCACATCTTTGACAAACGGATTTGGTCGAGTAAAACGGTTTGGATAAGCCGCCTCGACCTCGGCCATAACTGCCTCGGCCACGGCCATAGTTGGAACCACGACCACAGTTATTGTGGTTTCCTTTCCGGCCGGTCGAGTAGTTGTCTGGCCGTTCGAGTAGTTGTCACGGCCACGCCCTTTGTATCCACCTCGGCCTTTGCCGTGTGATCTCTTATTATTCTGGACATAGTTGCACTCGTTGGGATCTTTCTTTTCAACGTCATTGGCTTCCGGTAATGCTGCTGTTCCAGCTGGTCTAGCTTCACTATTCATCATCAGGAGCTCATTGTTTGCCTCGGCCAGTAGTAGGCACGAGATCAGATCAGTGTCTGTGGCGAAGTGATACAACTCAAATTACCCTAAGGAGTGTTACTCTCATCAAAAGAGGTTCAAATGTAGTACTTACGGATCGAATCCACGAGGAGCTAGGGAACAATTAAATCTAGTGTTTATTAATTCTAAGAGTTGTAAATGTTTGAATGAAATAGCAATAGTAACAAGCGAAGTAAATAGTAAATGTAACTTGATTGGAAATGATATTAGATGCAGGGCCACAATTCAGGTGTTGGAGATTATAATATCTATATATGCCTATTTGTTGCATGCATGATACATTAGAGCTCAACCGCTTAACTCAACGGTTAGTATGTTGACAACGAAAGAGTGTCGATCGACGGTCCTATTGGGACGTCGACCGATACACCTTTGCCTAAGTTGACCGATAGTCGGTTAAGGACATCGATCGACGGGTTCTAGCCAGGCCTATGCGCGAGTATGATATGCCCTATTAAGATACTAAATTGGCAGTTAGCCCTCTCTAGCAGTCCTAATATGATAGATAGATGTCAGGATGGGATAACAATGGTGCTTGAGTATGCAATCCTATGATCAAGTTCTAGTTAGCAAGGCTAAAACAAGCAATGAATACAAATCTATCATGAATATCACAACAAGGCAGATCTATAGTTTGGGGCTAATCCCACAAACCTATTTGAACCCTGGATCTAATAAATGAACTACTCAGACATAGCAAAGCAATTCATGACAATGAAGAAATGAGAATTCATAGTATAGATGAAAAGAAATGAAAATAAAGATATCCAATCACAAGTGATCTTCTCTCCAAAACTCTCTCTCTCTCTCTCTCTCAAAGTAAAACTGTAACAAAAAGTTCTCCCTGCCGTCAAAACACTTAGGCAGTATATAATCTACTAGGTTAAAAACTCGTCAGGGCATTTTCATAATTTGGCTTGGACTTGGGCTTCAAGTCCGCTGGATCAAAAATGTCGCATGTCCAATGTCTCGACATCGATCGATGGTACTTGTGTTCATCGATCGATATTAATCTTCATTTGTCGAGGCATCTCATGGTGTCGATCGACAGCACTGGATGTGCATCGATCGATTGTTCTTCCTCACGGCGACCTCTGTGGGAACCGAAATTCGCACTGTCGATTTCCGTTTAAATAAGAAACTAAGAAAACCCTAGTTTCCCAGAGGACCCGGATATCTGTTAATTACCACACGTCAAGCAATCAGAACACGAGAATAACAATGATAAAAATAAGAAATCGAAAAGAGAGCAAAGTAGATCTTATTCCGAATCTGCGTGTGAGCGTTACAACAAGGTATAAGCCTGGGCTCGAGAGCTGTCGGCGAGATTCCTAGTTCTAGCAACCCTAAGACGGCTAAACCTAATTGAGTCGCAGCTCGAAATAACAAAAACGGAAAGTTGCCTAAATCGCTCTAAGTGCTAAGTTTGCTCTGAAAAAGTTCCCTTTTCTGCTCCTCGCCTAGGACTCCTTATATACTAGCTCCAAGGTCGGTTTACGCTTTTACTCTTCTGCCCTTAAGCCGTCATAGCATAAAAATGGAGATATTCCATTTTTCCCGATCTTCACAATTATCTTCAAAACTTCCGTATTTATCCGCGGAAACTTGACATTTATCCTTCCTCGTGGGCCAAGCGCGAACCATGCTGTGGTTCACGGGCTTTTGGTTAAGAAAAATCGTAGGATGGGCCTCGAGTCGTGTTTTAGGTCCCTTTGGGCCGTCTTCCGACTCGACACGTTTACTACGAGTTTTCCGCGGTTTCTAATCCGCGAAGTTTGATCGATGAATTAGAATAGCGGAAAACATGGACTGAGCTTGCTACGGTCTTCGGGAGATAGCATTCGAAGGTTTGACGAGAATGCAAGGACTGGTGTCGTATCGATGTTCGGAAAGGTTCAATCGCTACACAGCGACCGAACTTTGGCTCGAGCCCGGTCGCTATGTAGCGACCGAGCGGGACGATCGCTCGGTCGCTACGTAGCGACCGAGCGGGACGATCGCTCGGTCGCTACGTAGCGACCGAGCTTTGGCTCGAGCTCGGTCGCTACGTAGCGACCGAGCGGGACGATCACTCGGTCGCTACGTAGCGACCGAGCTTTGGCCCGAGCTCGGTCGCTACGTAGCGACCGAGCGGGACGATCGTTCGGTTTGAATCCCAAAGAATACTTCTTCGTAAAAATAACCTCGTATAGGTTATTTTTACGAAAATTACATCCCTTCTTTTACTAACTCTTTCGGAAATACGATCTCTGAGGATTTTCGGGTGGTAATTCCGTCGTAACCGTTTTTGACCCCAACAGTTAGCCCCCCAGCCCGTTAGGATCATGCATGGGGGGATCCTAGCGTGCGGTTAGGCATGTTTGGCAAGTTAGGCGTGATGGATGGAATTAATATGCGAAAGTCCGAGCTTGAATAGTAAATCCTCATGTCTTATAAGAAGAGAGGTAACTTGTTCCATAATTTTTTCACTTTCTTGTTTTTCTCTAAGATCTTTCAAAAAACTTTCTATCTTTCTCTCCACCCTTTTCCTCTATTCTCTTAAGAGAAGTGTAAAGATGTCGAGCAAGAAAAAGATTGCGAAAAAAGGGTCTTCGTCCACGAGTCCTTACGAAGAGCTCGTCGTTCCGAATATGGAGTTCGTGCCTCACTCGGTGCATCCTGCCGAGAACGAGGCATGGTGGGTTGCTCATTATGGCTCGTTGATCCCTCCCAAGGAGAAGCCATTCCCGGTCCTGGTCCATCGTGGAGTCGAGGAAGAGGACGCAAGCAGGACTACTGACGAGTTTCTCGCGACGATGCGGTCGTTCTACCACATCCCGGATGTTGTGGAGTTCCGGAGGGGAATGTGCTAACAACCCCCCGGAGGGTTACTTTACTTGTTATGAGGCGTTCATAGTGCGTTGTCGCCTCTGGTTCCCCATACCCGAAATTCTCGTCCGAGTGTTGGACCGCTTCGAAGTCGCGATAAGTCAGTTGACACCCCTTGCCATTCAGCACCTTATTGGGATCTTGATCCTAAGCTATGAGCATGGCCTTTCCCTTTCCGTCGATCATTATGAAGCGCTTTTGAGGCTTCAACTTGTCAAGGATACGGATAAGCATAGGTTTGTCCCTCGGAAATTTATGTCGGTGGTTAAGAAGTTCATTTCGAACTTCAACTTGTGGAAGAAGTTCTTTTTCTTTGTTCGTTTGGACGCTGCGTCCGTCGAAGAGAGTTGCATTCCACTGTTCCGGAGGTTGCCGAACAATCGTCCCTTCATCAATCCTCTTGCTCCGTTCCCTGAGGACATTATCGCGGTGAGGGATCTTCTCAGGAATGGTCCCTTCTTCTGGACTTCTTTCACGCCGAGAAGGGTTCGGAAGGCACTGAAATTTGTGCAACCTGGTCCAGCTTTGGACGCGGATACGGGAAGCGACTCCGAACCCGACGACCAGAATCCCGTCGAAGCTCCGACAGCTGCGCCGGAGTCGAGCTCTTGGAAGGGAAAAGATGTCGATCTTGGCGACATAGAGTTTTCGATGGACGACTCTATGCTTCCAGGATGGGATCCGAACCTTGCTTACGGCGACGGAAGCGGTTCGAGCGAGGCCCCCATTCCGGACTTCGATGATTTCTTTGCTGGGCTGCCATCGGGTTTCGATGCTCCTCCTCCTACGAAAGAATCGGCGAGGCCGAGAGTCGTTGCGGAAGGATCTCGCATCATCAATGGGGTTAGTTTTTTTTGGGAATTTTTTAGTGATTATCCTATGTATGGATTTGTAACACGCCCATCGATTTTGCAGGGCCTGAGCTTGCTGGGCTCGGCCATCGAGGCGGGTCATAGAGAAGCCATGGTCTACCGCTTCAAGGCGGAGAAAGCGGAGCGGGATCTCGCTCGCGTGCAAGGCGAGATGCTGGAGCGAGAGGCACAGCTTACTCGTGATCATGCGCGGGCTGTTCGTAGAGCGGAGAGGAAAGGCAAAAGAGAAATCGTCGAGGTGATGAAGACTCGCGCATCTCAGTTCCAGGTTGAGTACGGGAACCTTAAGAATGCCTTTACCTCGGTGGGCGACTTTCGCGAGTGCCGTGGTTCGGTCGGAAGTCTTTGGAGGACGCAAGCCGACGACTATGTGTTTGAAGAGGAAATGAGCTTGATGAAGAGTGGGATGAGTGACCGTGCCCACGCTGAGGCGCTTATCCCTCCGATCGACGAGAGGATTCAAGGGTTCTGGGATTCCATCCCGGTTTCTCCTGATACCGAGGAGGTCCCGATCGATTTTCACGATGGTGGCGAGGAAGTGGATCGTCCTGCGGATGCGTTTGGTGCTTCGTTGTCCGGGGACTTTGACTTTGGATTATGAGGGATGGATCAGTTATCCTTGTTTTCGGCCGAATGTGGCCCTTTGAATTTGGATTTCGTTTAGGCCAAGATGGCCGTATTTGTATTTCCGGGACTGGCCGTTGGTGGCTTTGAATCCCTTGCCGCTTTACGCGGTTTATTTATATGATAAATGTTTTGTTTCGAGTTTTTCCTGAGTAGGGTTGAAGTAAATACGAGTTGTCGTCTCGTATGTAGTTCTAATTAGACGTTCAATCTGTTGGTTCGTTCGTGATTTTCGTAAAAATTTATCTGTCTTTACGATTTTCGAGAACATTGAGATACGAACGGAGAGGCATGGTTTATGATCTCGTATCTTTTAGATATCATGCCTTGAGATGTTTGAGACCAGAGCGTTGGGTTTAGGGCAAGACCTAGGTTTACTTTCGGTTAAGGTTTGTGCGGTGACTAGCCGGCTATCGTTTTTCCTGTTGCGATTTCTTCCTGACTCGCACCGGTTTAAAGTCCGCGATATGTTCTCGGCTTATATGACTTGTATGGTACGAATCGAGCATCTTCTCAGAATCAACTGGAAGTGCTAAACCAAAATTTCGGATTTTTGTTGTAGCGCGCTTTTGTCCTTGTGCTGGACGTTTTTAAAGATCAAAAGAGTGATCGGATTGCGTTTGTTTAAGACGGCTGGCGTGTTCGTCGGGGCCAATCGACGAACGGGGTGTAAAGTTTTTGGTGGTCGCGTTCGGACAATTTGTTTAGCATTGTCCTCGAATTTTAACTTTTTGCGACGTCTCGCAGTTATTTTCGAGGATTATGCGTGTATTTTTGCGTGTTTGAAAGGTGATAATCTTTACGATTTTTGGGCCGGATGAGGCCGCAGACGAGCGTAAACTGAAGCGTAAGCGTTTTCGATAAAAAGACAGTGTATATTGTAAAAATTTTTATGTTTCTAAAAACTCGATTACAATAATGGCGATTGTGGGAGTATACGAGTATACGCACCCACTCCCCCCCCCCTTTTTAGAGAGGGGGATAGCTGAACTCGTCTTTTGACAAGCTGCCTACGTACCCCTTTCGAGGATCAAGCCATCTCGTAGTTCTGTTTCATGCCGCGAGTGTTCTTACTCGGCGGTTGGTGTCGCGATGTCCGCCTTGACCGTGTCGATCGTGGCTGGGTCGACGCTATTTTCCGGATGTTCCGGTTGAGTTGTCGCGTGGGCTTCGGATTTATGTCGAGCTTCGACGTCCGATGCGTTTGCGTTGACAGACGATTTTACTTCGTCCTTGTGCGGGGCGCTTTTGGCCGAAGATCGATCTATCTTCGCGCGTTTGCCGTTTGCAGAAGCCGTGATTTGCCTTAACTTATGCTCCGCGAGGAAGCATAGTCGCGACTGTTTTTGGCATCCCCAGATGGCCGCGACTCCGCTCGGCGTTGGGAACTTGAGACCCAGGTGGTAAGTTGACGGAACTGCCTGCATGGCGTTGAGCCATGGGGTTCCCATGATCACGTTGTAGATAGCGGGATGGTCGACTACCGCGAATTCGACGATTTTCGTGATCTCCTTGGCCATGACTGGCAATTGGATTGATCCGAGAGTCATCGACACTTCGCCTGAAAAACCCGTGAGTGGTTTTGGCGTCGGAATTACCTCTCCGAGTTCGATACTCATCCGCTTGAGAGTGTCGCGGAAGATTACGTTGACCGTGCTTCCCGTATCGACGAGTACCCTTCCGACTTCTAAATCTCGTATGACGAGATCTATGACGAGCGGGTCGCAGTGAGGTTGGTCGATACCGCCGGCTTCTTCCTCCGTGAAGGTGATCGAGCAACTTTGGCCGTCTCGAGGAGGAGACCATGTAGGCCAATTTGCGCTTGATTCTGCCTTCCGTTGGTAAGCCTTGATGGCTGACACGGTATCGCCGCAGTATTGAGATCCTCCGATGATCATATTGACTCTGCGACGATTGTTATCGTTCCCTTTGTCATCCGGCCTCCTACCGCGTTTATCCCCAGGTTGGTTTCGTTGAGGAGATTTTTCGGCGGGCGGATTTCTGTCCGTCTTTGGAGGCCGATCAGAATCGAGGATGAGATCCTTGACGCTAGTTACTTCCGAAAGCTCTCCAGCGAGCAGCTTCGCGGCCAGTCTTGCTCCTAAGACTTTGCAATTAGTCGTGGAGTGTCCTCGGGATTGGTGGAACTCGCAGAAGGTGTTCTCGTCATACCCTTGATTGCGAGTCCATGTGTTGCCCGTGGTCCGGCCTTGATCCGAATTGATCGCATAGTTATGCGCTCCTTGGAGATCTTCCCCCTCGTGATGGACGTACTTGTCGTTACGAGAGTTCTTCTTTTTCCCCTTCGGATCTGCGTCTTTCGAGGATGGTCTTGCCGGCTTATGTTTTTGCGATAAGACTTTAGTTTCTTCCTCCACTATGATATAGTCCGTTGCTTTGTGGAGGGCGTCCTGGATCGTTCGCGGTTTGTCGAGAGTTATCCATTTTCTGAATTTCGACTTGTACCAGAGCGTCTTTCTCAGCGCGTCGATGGCCACTTTGTCGCTTATCCCGCTGACCCTGGACATTATCAGTTTGAACCGACTGATAAACTCGCGGAGGGGTTCGTCTTCCCTCTGGGAGAGACTCCAGAGATCAACATCGGAGGTTTCCCTGTCTATGAATACAGAGTACTGTTTGAGGAATTCCGATGCGAGCTGTCGAAAACTCCCGATGGTGTTGCGACGAAGGCGTGCGAACCATTCGAGCGCTGCTCCTTCAAGATTTTCGACGAACAGGCGGCAATAGCCGGCATCCTTTTCGCCGTCCTTCAGTCTTGCTCTTCCCATCGCGATGTGGAAAGCCTGAAGGTGCGCTTTCGGATCGGCCGTACCATCGTACTTCGGTACTTTGATCTTTCCCGGATCGGACACCCTCATGTCCGAAATGCGACTGGTAAAGGGGGTCTTTCGAGCTCCTTCCAGCAGTCGATCGATCTCGGGGGCAGCACTAGTAGCATGATGGATTTGAGACTTTACGGCTCTCACTTCTGCCGCAGTCTTGGTGATGTAGTCGCGAAGATCGCGGATATCCGATGTCTCGTCAGTGGATTTCCGAGCCTGTCGGCGCTTACTGCGAGTGAGCTCGGTTTGCCTTTCGGCCAGCTCCTCTTGTTCGTTCCAATAGGCGACTTCTTCTTCTTCCGTCATTGGTTTTTCGAACGGGGAGCCTTCCCGAGCGGATCGGCTTCTGGTCCTTCTTGGATGTCTGTCGACATCCTCGTCGGTGTCGTTGGAGACATCGCTAGGATCCAGGTCAATGTGTTCGGCTTCGTTATCCTCCGAGTCCTTTGCAGGGAGCGGAAGACTTTCAGAGTTCCCCTTCTCGATGGGAGACTTCTCGCTGGGGTTTTGACCGGAAGGTCGTTCCCGCGCGACTCCTGCTCTATCGAGTGGGGTGGCGAAATCGAGCCTCTTCCCGCGGATTTTGGTGGTTCCGCGGGGACGGATAGCTTGGGTCCTTGCCGTTAAGGTTTCAACCTGTTTGGTCAAGGTATTCACGAGCTTATCCTGTTCTTCCGACCTTTTTTCATAGGTGGCGAACATCTTTTTAAACTCCTCGAGAGTCGCGGCGTTGGCTTGCGCGTTGGCCGCAGATACGTCCGCTACCGGAGTGTGGAGATCGGTGCCGCTGCCTCCGTTAAGGGGAGTTTGCACGTTATCCGCGTCGTTGGTTGACATGTCTGACTGTGTGTGGCTTTTGCGGGTTAGATTGATCCGTAAGGCCCCCTCCTTCTAGCGCCAAACTGTGGGAACCGAAATTCGCACTGTCGATTTCTGTTTAAATAAGGAAACTAAGAAAACCCTAGTTTCCCAGAGGACCCGGATATCTGTTAATTACCACACGTCAAGCAATCAGAACACGAGAATAACAACGATAAAAATAAGAAATCGAAAAGAGAGCAAAGTAGATCTTATTCCGAATCTGCGTATGAGCGTTACAACAAGGTATAAGCCTGGGCTCGAGATCTGTCGGCGAGATTCCTAGTTCTAGCAACCCTAAGACGGCTAAACCTAATTGAGTCGCAGCTCGAAATAACAAAAACGGAAAGTTGCCTAAATCGCTCTAAGTGCTAAGTTTGCTCTGAAAAATTTCCCTTTTCTGCTCCTCGCCTAGGACTCCTTATATACTAGCTCCAAGGTCGGTTTACGCTTTTACTCTTCTGCCCTTAAGCCGTCATAGCATAAAAATGGAGATATTCCATTTTTCCCGATCTTCACAATTATCTTCAAAACTTCTGTATTTATCCGCGGAAACTTGACATTTATCCTTCCTCGTGGGCCAAGCGCGAACCATGCTGTGGTTCACGGGCTTTTGGTTAAGAAAAATCGTAGGATGGGCCTCGAGTCGTGTTTTAGGTCCCTTTGGGCCGTCTTCCGACTCGACACGTTTACTACGAGTTTTCCGCGGTTTCTAATCCGCGAAGTTTGATCGATGAATTAGAATAGCGGGAAACATGGACTGAGCTTGCTACGGTCTTCGGGAGATAGCATTCGAAGGTTTGACGAGAATGCAAGGACTGGTGTCGTATCGATGTTCGGAAAGGTTCAATCGCTACACAGCGACCGAACTTTGGCTCGAGCCCGGTCGCTACGTAGCGACCGAGCGGGACGATCGCTCGGTCGCTACGTAGCGACCGAGCTTTGGCTCGAGCTCGGTCGCTACGTAGCGACCGAGCGGGACGATCGCTCGGTCGCTACGTAGCGACCGAGCTTGGCTGAGCTCGGTCGCTACGTAGCGACCGAGCTTGGCTGAGCTCGGTCGCTACGTAGCGACCGAGCTTTGGCTCGAGCTCGGTCGCTACGTAGCGACCGAGCGGGACGATCGCTCGGTCGCTACGTAGCGACCGAGCTTTGGCTCGAGCTCGGTCGCTACGTAGCGACCGAGCGGGACGATCACTCGGTCGCTACGTAGCGACCGAGCGGGACGATCGTTCGGTTTGAATCCCAAAGAATACTTCTTCGTAAAAATAACCTCGTATAGGTTATTTTTACGAAAATTACATCCCTTCTATTACTAACTCTTTCGGAAATACGATCTCTGAGGATTTTCGGGTGGTAATTCCGTCGTAACCGTTTTTGACCCCAACAACCTCTACATGGTCAGTTCGGGTGAAATGTCCTTTAAGCTCCAAAATGTTCCAAAGTCATAGCTTTACTCCGAAATGCACCTGAACCTGAAAACATACCTAGAAGAGTAGAAAACATAGATATATATATATAGTAAAACACCTATATACCATGGATGAAAACGGGTCAAATCCAAGGTATATCAACTCCCCCAGACTTACCCTTTTGCTTGTCCTCAAGCAAAACATACAGGAAGTCTCTCTGAAAGAGGTTTGAAAATATTAGGGACTTACGGATTCTAAACCATAGAAATCTTTTCCTCAACAATTTTGCAACCACATCTAAAAAGTCCTAATCACAGAAGCACACTATGCAATTAACGTTTGATATCCCCTCTACTGACTTCATTTCTTAGCATAAATATAAAGTGAATGCTTTACCTTGGGAGTATCGATCATTGGATGCAAGGCTTTCGGACAAGTATCTGGAGCTGCAGGTAAAAGTTAGTTCCTAGTTTCTCTCTCTCTAATTTTCTCTCTTGAGTCAAAGTCTGCTTCCATTGCAGGATCAGAGACCAAGATTGGACAGGCTTCCATGAATCAAAACTTAATGGTGGTTGCCACCAAGCTCTGTTCACTTCTTTTTGACCTATATCCAAGATTTCTTTGTGAAAGTGAGCCCACGTGGGCCAAAATCACCCAAACAGTCCACGGGAAGGGCCAGCGTGCTGAGTCCAAGGACCAGCGTGCTGATATGTGTACTGATATCCAGCCACAGACGTCCTGTGTGTGTTGACGGACTCACACGGACACACACAGACATCCTGTGTGTGCTGACGGAATGCCACGGACAGCCACGGACGTCCTGTGTGTGCTGGTGGACACCCACAGATGTCCTGTGTGTACTGAACAGACAGCCCACGTGGGCCAAAATCACCCGAACAGTCCACGGGAAGGGCCAACGTGCTGAGTCCAAGGACCAACGTGCTGATATGTCTACTGATGGACAGCCACGGACGTCCTGTGTGTGCTAGCGGACACACACGGACAGCCACGGACGTCCTGTGTGTGCTGACGGACAGCCACGGACAGCCACGAGCGTCCTATGTGTGCTGGCGGATACCCACGGATGTCTTGTGTGTACTGAACAGGCAGTCCACGTGGGCCAACATCACCCGAACAGTCCACGGGAAGGGCCAGCATGCTTAGTCCAAGGACCAGCGTGCTGATATGTGTACTGATGGACGGCCACAGACGTCCTTTGTGTGCTCACGGACACACACGGAAAGCCACGGACGTCCTGTGTGTACTGACGGACTGCCACGGAAGCCACGGACGTCCTGTGTGTGCTGAACAGACAGCCCACGTGGGCCAAAATCACCCGAACAGTCCACGAGAAGGGCCAGCGTGCTGAGTCCAAGGACCAACGTGCTGATATGTGTACTAATCGACAGCCACGGACGTCCTGTGTGTGCTGCAGACACACACGGACACACACGGACAGCCACAGAAGTCCTGTGTGTGCTGACGGACAGCCACAGATGTCCTGTGTGTGCTGGCGGACACCCACGGATGTCGTGTGTGTACTGAACAGACAGCCCACGTGGGCCAAAATCACCCGAACAGTCCACGGGAAGGGTCCGCATGCTGAGTCCAAGGAGCAATATGTGTAGTGATGGACAGCCACGGACGTCCTGTGTGTGCTGACGGACTCACACAGACACACACGGACAGCCACGGGTATGTGCTGACGTACACCCACAGACGTTCTGTGTGTGCTAACGGACACCCACGGACGTCCTGTGTGTAATGAACAGACAGCCCACGTGGGCCAAAATAACCCGAACAGTCCACGAGAAGGGCCAGCGTACTGAGCCCAAGGATTAGAGTGCTGATATGTGTACTGATGGACAGCCACAGATGGCCTGTGTGTGCTGACAGACACACACGGACACACACTGACAGCCACATACGTCTTGTGTGTGCTGACGGACACACACGGACACACACGGATAGCCACGGACGTCCTGTGTGTGCTGACGGACACACGGGGAAACACACGGACAGCCACAGATGTCCTGTGTGTGCTGACGGACAGCCACGGATGTCCTGTGTGTGCTGGCGGACACCCACGGACGTCGTGTGTGTACTGAACAGACAGCCCACGTGGGCCAAAATCACCCGAACAGTCCACGGAAACGGTCAGCGTGCTGAGTCCAAGGACCAATATGTGTACTGATGGACAGCCACGGACGTCCTGTGTGTGCTGACGGACACACACAGACACACACGGACACCCACGGACGTCCTGTGTGTGCTGACGGACACCCACGGACGTCATGTGTGTACTGAACAGACAGCCCACGTGGGCCAAAATCACACGAACAGTCCACGGGAAGGGCCAGCATGCTGAGTCCAAGGACCAGCGTGCTGATATGTGTACTGATGGACAGCCATGGACGTTCTGTGTGTGCTGACAGACACACACAGACACACACAGACAGCCACAGACGTCCTGTCGCATCCCCGATCCTGTATAGGATCGTTGGGATGGCCATGGATTGAGGAAGCGTACCAGCCAGTCTTAAGACATAATGGCAAGCGTTCCATGGCCAAGAAAGAAGTTTAAGAACATAAGGAAACTTAGACTTAACCTTATAAGAAGAGCAAAGAGACAGCTAAGATGAGTAAGACGGTAGCTGGACGAGATGGTGAAGTAGCTCGACCAGCTTAATGAAGCTTGGTTAAGCTCCTCCAGCTCAGCCACTACTAAGTCAGCTCCACTAGCTGGACTACTAGCTCACTCAGCTGAGGCAGCTGGGAGTCAGCTGTTCTCAGCTAGACAGACTGTTTGCGTTTTGCCCGATGGTCCGGGTCTGGGTCAGTTGTTGGGTCATGAGGCCATGGGCTGTTGGGTCTTTGGACAAGGCCGTGGGATGAGTCAATGGAACTCAGGGAGTGGGTTGGGCTTGTGACCGACCCCAAACCCAATCAGAAAGGGGCGATGGGATGCAAGTGGCCGAGAGGGCACAACCCTTGGCCGATGGTGCCCATTCGCTAGCAAGTCGTGCCTGTTTGGGGCCAAGACTTACCCCCTCGTTTTCGATAAATATGGGGGCTCTCCTGTTGATTTCATTATCCAGTTCCAGAGTAAAATACTCGGAGAAAAACGTAGAGAGAGAGAAAGAGAGAGAGAGAGAGAGTTCCGGCCAAGAGAAAGGACGAGTTTAGGGTGGTTAGGTTTCCAGCGACTCTGATCGTTTGTGAAGCAACCACCGGTCAAGAATGGGAGATCAAGACAAGGAGATGAGCATGGAGAACCCAGACGTGCTTCACAAGGTATGTGATGGGCCGTGGCTCCATCAGCCCGAACGGACGATCCATGCGATCGCACCGCGGCTCTGCTCGGTTCCTAAGTCCCATCCGGCTCTCCTTATCTGTTTCAATTCGTTTCTCTTCTCTTCTCTCTGGTTAAACACGAAAGGTTGTGTTGGTTGAGTCCAAGGGACACGTCCCTAGGCTTTGGCCGAACATAACCAAACCGCTAGCCTAGACACGGGTCGGTTAGACGGTCGGTTCGATTGCACCAAGACTGGGCGGTTAGGACGAACGGTTGGGAATGACCCAAAGGGCACGAGTTGTCAAGAGTCATGAGTTACCAAAGGTTTTGAGTTGCCAAAGGGTGCAAGTAACCAAAAGGTACGAGATACCAAAGGTTACGAACATCAAAAGGTACGAGGACCAAGAGGTACGAATGGCCAGCGGGTGCATGCTCCAAACGGTGTCTTTCGGGACAGGTTATGACCGATCCTTATGGATCAGCCTATGGGTTGTTTAAGTAAGACAGGGTCACGGTTTTTCTAAGCCAAGGTAGAGTCGCAAGGTCTGACTGGTTGCTAAAGCCTTTCGGATTGGACCTGAGGCTTACTCGGCCGATTGGATCCAGGCAAAGGCCGGATCAGTTAAGGAAGTCCGTTGGGCCTTTGAGCCGGACTTCATTGGCCGGTCGCACCTAGATTCTATCCGGTTAGATGGATTGGTCTTTGGGGACGATCCGGATATGTTCGTGTGTTCTGTTTATCTATTCTGGACTATCTATCTGATTTTAAGTCAAGGGGTGGTTGGTTGAATGACTTAGGATACGGTAGATAGGTTCATACTATTTATGATTATATTGACTGAGGTTTATCTAAGTTCTAGGGACCAAGCCAAGCATTGTAGAATCAATCTGTTCTATTATCGGTTATGATTAATGATTATCTGGTTATGGTTTCAGGATCTAAGGATGGTTCTGGTCAAGCCAAGGAGCCGTGAAGGCTCGGTCAGTGAGAGGCTGTGTAACGTGTGGTTAGATGATGCTTGGGATGAACTAATGATTGTCTATGAAACTGTTAAGAAGTTGTGTATTCGATCTCATGTTTCTAAGTAATACAAAGTTAACACATTATTATTCCGCTGTGCAATCTGTTCCTTTGTTCATAAACCTCATATTCGAATATGACTTACTAAATAAAATACTTAAAATGAATCAAACAAGCAAAGAAATTAATAAGTAAGCATTCGTATCCAGTTGGGTCGATAGACCAGGAACGGGTCTTACAAGTTCGTATCAGAGCATGCTTGATTCTAGGATAGTTGGGTTATGTAGTCCACACACACACACACAGCCAGCTGATTAGGTCTCACGGTGAGGTTTGATTGCTTAGTCTACGGATTGTTTTGTTCTGTTTATGTTTAGTATGCTTCATACTAACATTGTCTGAATCCTTAGGCTGGAAAAAGCAAGTCGGGAAAGTCTCGAAGGAGTAAGAGAACGGCCCTGTCAGTCTAGTCAAGTGGCCGCGGATGGAGCCAATCTGTCTGGATTGCAAACCAATTCGGCCGCGACTAACACTGGTGATGTGTTGCCGACTGAGCAGGCTAACCTTACAGGGACACAACGGGATGGTCAGGAACATCAGGAGAGCGATGAGGAAGTAGAATCCTCGAACGCTAACCATAATGGTGCCCAGCATGAGAGAGTGGCCGATGGTGCAGGTAACGTGCCCACAGCACTGTCGAAAGAGGACTTGTTAGAGGCCATGAAAGTAATGGGTAACCAGGTGGCGGTTATGACCCAGCTGTTCACTCCACTAGTGAATTCATCAGTTGGTCACGCTACACCTGTAGCTACGGCTACACCTATTGCTACGGTTCCAGCTGTGGACGCGGTTGAGGTGATCGAAATCGATCCACCGGAAAGGTCTGTAAAGAAGGTTGACTATCTAAGTCTGCTTCAACATTTATCCAGGTTGGGTACGAAGCATTTCTCCGGTAGCACCGACCCTGTTGTGGCAGACGAGTGGAGGAGTAGGCTGGTCCGAAACTGTCAATTAACTCGCTGTCCAGAGGATTACAGGCGAGACATTGCGGTTCACTTCCTGGAAGGGGACGCACATAACTGGTGGCTTGCACTGGACAAGCGCACCAATGGGAGTCTCGAAAGTTTTGCGGACTTTGAAGTTAAATTCAACCGCAAATACTTTCCTACTGAAGCTTGGGATCGTCTGGAAGCTAAGTTTCTAGATTTGGTCCAGGGCCGCAGGACCGTACGAGAGTACGAAGAAGAGTTCAGCCGGCTCAGACGGTTTGTTGGAAGAAATCCAGGTCCGTAGGTTCATCCGAGGCCTAAGGCCGGAACTGAAGACCCACTGCTCGATCCGCACTTTCAACACCGTCGGAGAACTGGTGGAACGGGTGGCTTTGCTGGAGTCTAACTTGGCTGAAGAAGCTAAGCTTAAGGCCAAGCCACAGTCTGGCCCGTCGGGCAAGACAAATGATAAAAAGAGAAAGTGGAACCAGGTGGATGGAGGCAAGACCTCTGGTGGCCGACCTGCATGTCCCAAGTGTGGAAGGAATCATCACGGTGAGTGCTGGAAGGCCATGGGGGCTTGTGTACGATGTGGCAGCATGGATCATACGATCCAAAATTGCACTCGACCAAGCCGATTTTCACACCAGTCCAGTGGCAGAGGCTCCGTGACTTGCTTCCTAAGCGGCAAGACTGGACAGTACAAGTCGGACTGTCCTAAGCTACAAGGAGGACAAGGGAAGGGTTCTTGGAGACACAAGCAAGTCGACCCATAGTAGGCCGACCACAACACCAAGGGTGTATGAGCTGTCCCGGGACGACGACCCTTCTGGATCGATTGATTCGATCTCTGGTAATCTCTAAATATTGTCTTTTTACATTCAAGTAGAAAATGCTTGGTCTGGAACCTAGAATGTCTAGGGGATTCTGATGGGGGTCTCTGATAGGAACCCTCATGATTGGTGGTGTGGACACCCATGTACTTCTCGACACAGGGGCTACACATAGTTTTGTGAGTCCGGGACTGGTCGGAAAGGGTCTGTTCTGTCTGGACGCTGGAGATAATTTTGGGATAGTGACGGCAGCCGGAGGGCAAGCCATGAACTCACTAGGTCTCATGTCAAATATCCCAGTGTCAATTCATGGAAAGGTATTCCCTATGGATTTGGTCTGTCCCCACCTAAAGAATCACGAAGTGATCCTAGGTATGGACTGGTTGGAAAAGTATCGGCCACTCTCGATTGCCATAGAGGTCGTGTGCAATTGGAGACTGGGCTTCATCCAATCCAGTACCAATGTCTGTGTCCGGCTCAAGAGAAAGTAGTGGTTTCAGCAGTTCGAGCGATTCGGATGCTGGAACAGGGTTGTCAGTCCTTTTTGGTTACAATTACAACTATAGAGCCTGGCAGTTATGTCTGTCTGAAAGACCGTTCAGAGGATTCGTTGGTGTCGAAGTTCCCAGATGTGTTCCAGGTGACCCCCCCTTGTTAGGTCGGATCCATTTACGATTGAACTAGAGTCAGGACAGCTCCGCTGTCCAAGAGTCCTTATCGAATGGCTCCGGCCGAGATGGCCGAGCTAAAGAAGCAATTGGAAGAATTGCTTGACAAGGGGTTCATACGGCCAAGTAGCTCCCCTTGGGGTGCACCAGTCCTCTTTGTGAAAAAGAATGATGGTAGCATGCGACTGTGCATCGACTATCGAGGGTTGAACATGGTTACTGTGAAGAACAAGTACCTTTTGCCCAGGATAGACGAGCTGTTGGATCAACTCAAAGGAGCCAAATGGTTTTCTATGATCGTTTTGGCCTCAGGGTATCATCAGATTCCTATAGAGCCAAATGATATTAGGATGACGTCATTTATGACCAGGTACGGTCATTACGAGTTCGTAATGATGTTGTTCGGTCTGACCAGTGCACCTGCTGCATTCATGAAAAATGATGAACAGAGTGTTCCGGGATTTCTTGGATGAATTTGTGATCATCTTCATTGATGATATCCTAATTTATTCCAAGGATGAGGAATCTCATAGGAAACACTTGAGAGCCGTGTTGGAACGATTACGAGAACTCAAACTTTATGCTAAACTCAGAAAATTCAGTTTTTGGCAAAAGAGGTTTGGGTTCCTCGGCCATATTGTATCCGACCAGGGCATCTCAGTGGATCCAGAGAAGATCAGGGCAATCAAGGATTGGCCCCGACCACGCAGTGCCATGGAAGTTAGGAGCTTCTTAGGGATGACAGGTTACTATAGAAAGTTTATGAAAGGATTCGCAAGCTTGGATCAGCCTATGACGCGGTTGACTGGGAAGTATGTTAAGTTCACATGGGCTGAAGAGTGTGAAGGATGTTTTTAAGGACATGCTGACTAGCGCACCCGTCCTGGTTCTTCCGGAGGCCGATCAGCCATATGTTCTTTATACGGACGCGTCCATCACTGGACTAGGTTGCGTATTGACCCAGCATGGGAAGGTCATCGCCTATGCGTCCAGGAAGTTGAGAAAACATGAGGGAAACTACCCCACCCATGATCTCAAAATGGCTGTAGTAGTATTCGCCTTAAAGATTTGGCGATCATACTTGTATGGCGCCAAAGTTCAGATACTTACGGACCATAAAAGTCTGAAGTATATTTTCACCCAGCCTGAGTTAAACTTTAGGCAGAGGAGGTGGATGGAATTTGTAGCTGACTACGATTTGGACATCACCTATTATCTGGGAAAGCTAATCTGGTAGCAGACGCTTTGAGCCGGAGGAGGATTGATGTATCGGCCGAACAGGAGGCGGACGACCTAGACGGTATGGTCCGTGCTCTATGGCTGAATGCGCTGACCAAGGTGTCCGAATCTTTAGGGTTGGAGGTGGCTAACCAAGCTGACCTGCTTACTCGTATTCGGTTAGCCCAAGGTCAGGACGAGAACCTCCAGAAGGTTGCTCAAAACGACAGAACAGAGTACCAGACTGCAAAGGATGGTACCATCCTAGTCAATGCTCGGATTAGTGTTCCTAATGATAGAAGTCTTAAGGAAGATATTATAAGCGAAGCTCACAAGTCCCAATTCTCGGTCCATCCTGGTGCTACCAAGATGTATCAGAACCTTAAGAAGTTCTATCATTGGATCCGTATGAAGGCAGATGTTGCGGAATGGGTGGCTAAGTGTCCCACTTGCCAACTCATTAAAGCAGAACATCAAGTGCATAGTGGCTTACTACAAAGCTTGCCTATTCCAGAATGCAAATGGGACCACATCACAATGGACTCTGTGACTGGCTTCCCTACCATCAGGAGTAAGAAAGATGCGGTTTGGGTTGTGGTGGATCACCTAACCAAATCAACGCACTTTCTGGCCATCAAGAAGACGGACGGGGTCGATCAGATTGTACGCAAGTACATAGACGAAATCGTCCGACTGCATGGTGTTCCGGTAAGCATTATATCGGATAGGGACCCAAGATTCACATCTTATTTCTGGACAGCTTTTCAAAAGGCTTTAGGAACTAGATTGAAAATGAGTACTGCCTATCACCCACAAACGGATGGACAATCTGAGCGGACGATCCAGACACTGGAATATATGTTGCGAGCATGTGTCTTGGACTGGGGTGATTCCTGGGAACGACATTTACCCTTAGTGGAATTTGCTTACAACAATAGCTTTCATAGGAGCATTGGCATGTCGCCATGTGAAGCTTTGTATGGATGGCCGTGCAAGACCCCGTTATGCTGGACCCAAGTGGGGGAGCGTAGCATGATTGGTCCTGAGATAGTCGAAGAAACAACTGAAAAGATAAAATTCTTGAAGGAAAAGATGAAGGAGGCACAAGATCGAGCCAAGAACTACGCAGACAAAAGGAGAAAAGATCTGGAGTTCGCGGTCGATGACTTGGTATACCTCAAGATGATTACTTTCAAGGGACGGGTAAGAATTTCCGGGAGAAGGAAACTCGACCCGAGATACTTAGGTCCGTTCAGGATCATCGAACAGGTTGGTAAGGTGGCGTACAAGTTGGAATTGCCAACAGCAATGGATGCACTCCACAACGTGTTCCATGTCTCACAACTCAGGAAATGGCTAACGGACCAAGATGTCATTGTGCCAGAACTTCCTTCTGATCTGGGTACGAACTTAACCTTATAAACAAGGCCAGTTTGAATCTTAGATAGGATGGAAAAAGCAATGAGAAAGAAAACAATCCAGATGGTCAAGATTGTCTGGGATTGTAGTGGACGTGAGGAAATCACTTGGGAGACCGAGGCCAGAATGAAAGCTGACTATCCTGAGTGGTTCAATCAGTTCATGGACGAGGATGCACTTGATTCGGATTCGAGGACGAATCCCTTGCAAGTGGGGGAGACTTGTCGCATCCCCGATCCTGAATAGGATCGTTGGGACGGACATGGATCGAGGAAACGTACCAGCCAGTCTTAAGACATAAAGGCAAGCGTTCCATGGCCAAGAAAGAAGGTTAAGGACATAAGGAAACTTAGACTTAACCTTATAAGAGCAAAGAGACAGCTAAGACAAGTAAGACGGTAGCTCGACGAGATGGTGGTGATGTAGCTCGACCAGCTCAACGAAGTTAGGTTAAGCTCACTCCAGCTCAGCCACTACTATGTCAACTCCACTAGCTGGACTACTAGCTCACTCAGCTGAGGCAGCTGGGAGTCAGCTCATCTCAGCTAGACAGACTGTTCGGGTTTTGGGCCGATGGTCCAGGTCCGGGTCAGTTGTGGGCTGCGAGGTCCGGTCATGAGACCATGGGCTGTTGGGTCTTTGGACAAGGCCGTGGGCTAAGTCCAGGGGGCTCAGGGAGTGGGTTGGGCTTGTGACTGACCCCAAACCCAATCAGAAATGGGCGATGGGATGCAAGTGGTCCAGAGGGCACAACCCTTGGCCGATGGTGCCCATTCGCTAGCAACACGTGCCAGTTTGTGGGGCCAGACTTACCCCCTCGTTTTCTATAAATATGGGGGCTCTCCTGTTGATTTCATTATCCAATTCCAGGGTAAAATACTCGGAGAAAAACGTAGAGAGAGAGAGAGAGAGAGAGTTCCGGCCAAGAGAAAGGCCGAGTTTAGGGTGGTTAGGTTTCCGGCGACTCTGATCGTTTGTGAAGCAACCTCCGGTCAAGAATGGGAGATCAAGACAAGGAGAACCCAGACGTGGTTCACAAGATATGTGATGGGTCGTGGCTCCATCAGACCGAACGGACAATCCATGCGATCGCACCGCGGCTCTGCTCGGTTCCTAAGTCCCATCCGGCTCTCCTTATCTGTTTCAATTCATTTCTCTTCTCTTCTCTCTGGTTAAACACGAAAGGTTGTGTTTGTTGACTCCAAGGGACACGTCCCTAGGCTTTGGCCGAACATAACCAAACCGCTATCCTAGACACGGGTAGGTTAGACGGTCGGTTCGATCGCACCAAGACTGGGCGGTTAGGACTAACGGTTGGGAATGACCCAAAGGGCATGAGTTGTCAAGAGTCATGAGTTACCAAAGGTTGTGAGTTGCCAAAGGGTGCAAGTAACCAAAAGGTACGAGATACCAAAGGTTACAAGCATCAAAAGGTACGAGGACCAAGAGGTACGAATGGCCAGTGGGTGCATGCTCCAAATGGTGTCTTTCGGGACAGGTTATGGCCGATCCGTATGGATCAGCCTATGGCTTGTTTAAGTAAGACAAGGTCACGGTTTGTCTAAGCCAAGGTAGAGTCGCAAGGTCTGACCGGTTGCTAAAGCCTTTCGGATTGGACCTGAGGCTTACTTGGCCGATTGCATCCAGGCCAAGGCCGGATCAGGTAAGGAAGTCCATTGGGCCAATGAGCCAGACTTCATTGGCCGGTCGCACCTAGATTCTATCCGGTTAGACGGATTGGTCTTTGGGGATGATCCGGATCTGTTCGTGTGTTTTGTTTATCTATTCTGGACTATTTATCTGATTTTAAGTCAAGGGGTGGTTGGTTGAATGACTTAGGATACAGTAGATAGGTTCATACTTTTTATGATTATATTAACTGAGGTTTATCTAATTTCTAGGGACCAAGCCAAGCATTGTAGAATCGATCCGTTCTAATCTCGGTTACGATTAATGCTTATCTGGTTATGGTTTCAGGAACTAAGGATGGTTCTAGTCAAGCCAAGGAGCCGTGAAGGCTCGGTCAGTGAGAGGCTGGGTAACGTGTGGTTAGATGATGCTAGGGATGAACTAGTGATTGTCTATGAAACTGTTAAGAAGTTGTGTATTGGATATCATGATTCTAAGTAATACAAAGTTAACACATTATTATTCCTGGTCTAATTTTATGATCCTCATATTCGAATATGACTTAGTAAATAAAAGACTTAAAATGAATCAAACAAGCAAAGAAATTAATAAGTAAGCATTCGTATCCAGTTGGGTCGAGAGACCAGGAACGGGTTTCTGACGGATACACACGGACACACACGGACAGCCACGGACGTCCTCTGTGTTCTGACGGACACACACAGACACACACAGACAGCCACAGACGTCCTGTGTGTGCTGACGGACAGTGATAGAACCAAAATAAGGATCACTCTTCGGTAAGGTTGATATGAACTCAGATCCGAGAGGATTGAGAACTGATGGATCGAGGGGTGACACTAAGGGTTGCGGAATAGCCCAAAGATACTACCAGACTTCGATCGTTGCCGGATGTGACGCACCGGTCCAACAAAAGAAGGATCGAAACTTGGAGATAACCTCACCAAGAAACTAAGAACAAGTTCTACAAAGAACAAAGAGTTTTAACTCAACAAAAGGGGAAAACAATCTGCTTTATTTCGTGGCTCTAAGGCCTTATTTATAGGATTACAAATTGTAGAGATCCAAAGAAGAATGTACTAAAAACAAGACATTGGAAATAGAAACAAAGACTTGACTAAATAAAGTCTTTGACTGAAACTTGGACTACCTCTTCATATAGCCACGACCAGGACTTTGAAAGGTGAAGAATATACTCCTGATATGGGCCAAGACATGTCCCTTTGAGGCCTGGTCGAAATCCATCTTTTCTCTTAGCCAATATTTTATCGGTTTCTCCATTTGGGCTAAACAAGCTCGTTTTTGAATCTTTTTGAAAACCATCAAGCCCAATGCTTTTTTGGACATTTAGAACATGAATAATCACCTTTGGCATGATTGAATTGACCGTTGGTTCATCAGAAAGAAGGTTAGCCATTTCGAGCTTCTCGGGTGGTCTGAATTCGCGAGAACTGAAGATCACCTGATTTCTAAATAGCATAACTATCACATATGAACTCCGTTTGATCTGATTCTTCTTTGAGGAGCTCCGTAATTGAGTTGAGAACATTCTCCAAGTGATTTAATGTGTAGAAGCCTCGTGGTTTAGCAGATATAAGTCAAACAATGAACATATATCATTACTGCTTCCAATGATCAAACCATGCATGTCTGTTTTGCCCGGTGCGCTACCCCATGGCACATCATTCCCTCCCTCTTCAAAAGGATTTGACCTCAAATCAATTTTACCTGAATCAAAATAAAATAAATCAGACAAAAAGAATTTAAAAATCATGTAAAATTCAGAGAAGGAAAATTTTGGACAGAAACTTCCTTGGAGTTTTGAATTTGCTTCCCTCAAGTATTTCCAGTTCCATGTTCGAAGAACATAAGTCCTTAGGCATTCTCCAGCACTTGCTTTCCTTGGAAACTGATCATGCTTATCCTGTTCATTCAAAACAACTAGAGAAACCACATCAAATCTGCGAAAGAAATAATCAAAGGGTTTCTCTATCTTTAGGACATCAAGATCAGGATCCAAGCCCTTAGGATAATCATCAAGAACGTGGGAAAGACTCAAACAAGTAAGCTGATCACCAAAAATTGGTTTATCAATTTTAAAATTAGGCCAAGCTGAGAAACGGTCAGGAAAACAAAGAGTCAATGCCAAATCTGAAAAATTCTTATCATGAATGAAATCAAATTGATTCTTTGGCCTAAGAAATTTTGGTTCATGCCTTTTCCTAAACCAAATCTCTTTCAAAGCACAGCTCAATGAACACAATTCATGGAAAGGTTTAAACAAAACGTTTTTCAACCAAGTAAAGATGTGATTTCGTTTAGAAATTCTCGGTTTTAAAACATTTTCATGATGAGCAGAGATAATCAACCCATGATCCTTACAGTGCTTTTGGTTTGGCCAGGAGGTTGACTGAGGAAACACCTTTGGTTCATTGAGGATCGGTTTTGGCTCAGGTCGATTCTTTCTGGGGCATGAATCTCCTTTAGAAATCTGGTACTCGCGGATAGTTGGACTGAAGAACCTCCGGTTTGGAAAATTCATAACTTCTCCATCCGTGAAGATTTTCATGCGATTCCAAGCCTCAGTGAATCCTTGATGAGTTGGCTTTCTTGTAAAATTGGATTCAAGACAAAAGACCTTAGGACTGTAGAGATATCCTTCTTGGACTGAACCTCTGTCGCTGGCACCAAGGTAGCCGGTTTGAACAACAAAGCTTCTCCAAATCTGAGGTTGTTTGGCACGGCCAATGCTTTCATTCAGAGGCTGAACCTGTCTTTCCTGGATACTCAAAACAAACACTAAAAGACCAGGATCAAATGTGCAAGATAAATATTTGTTCAAATCACAAATCAAGATATCTTTTCCAAGAACAAATTGCACATTTTTCAGCCTTTCAAGGTGCTCATCAAAGTAAATATTACAGACAAGAATTTTATCAAGATATGCAACAACAGTATTCATTTTCAAAATGGGCATATCCTTCCCAACATCTGAACACACAAGCTTAAGTTCAGTTTGAGAATCATTTATCAAAAGTTCAAGGCATTTCTCAAAGAATGTGTTGTAAACCAAAATATCATCAGAACTCAAGACAACACCATTATCACGAAATGATCTCAGAAAATGCCAAGTATTATCAGTTTCAAAACTCAAGAGATCAGGCTGCAAAACAGAACCACAAAATTCAAGATCACGAAAATCATTTTCAGTTTCAAGTGATTTCTGTTCCAGCAACTTCTGAATCAAAATTTCGTCCAAGGCATAAGAGGATGCAAACAATTCATCAGTGATCAGTACATGTCTAGAAGAACTCAGATCAAAGCTATTTCTTTTGCAAACTAACGAATCAAGAGATTTTTCAGCACAAAAATCAGTTTGTTGCAAATCAAGATCAAATGGGCTTCCAAGAAGATGAAAACCTTTGTTATGTTCCAAGAACTGATCAGAGCTCAAAATAATTCCAGAAGTAATGCCATTGACATTTTGAAAATGTGATTGATCAATACATTTATCAGGTTCAAAGATTTTTAAAGAATTAATCATGTTATAAAAAACAGATTTTGAAACACAAAAATCTTTCATCTTGTCAAGACCAAAACGAATTACATCATCAGTACTGACTTTCACAACCATGTCAGGCAGAGAATTAAGAGAAGAAGGTTCCTCACAGTGCTCTTGAAGATCATGAAGCAAAGGGGCAGGAGATGAAGGAGCAGTAGTTGTGCCGGAATCAAAGCAAAGATGGCTCTCCATAAAGGTGGATATGATGCTTGTTGCTTCTTCATCAAAGACTGGACCAAGTTCGTCCTCCTCATCAAAGATAGGACCTAGTTCATCATCCAAACATATCCTAGTGTCAAGACATGGGCACTGATGTGGAAAATCCAGTGGCTCTTCCTCAAAAACCTGTGGAGACAAAACAAGACTACTCGGAAGCTCCGGTTGCAAAAAAGTTAGTTCTACAATAGCTTGTTCATTATCAAGATTAAACTCAGTTTCAAGAGAAGGAAGATCACAATCTTTTTCACAAAACATCAAGCTTTCAATTAGCTCTTCATCAGATTCATCAAAAATGGGTAGAGAATCTGAAAAATCTTTAAGTTCTTCAAAATGGTTTTCAGATTCACCTTGGGCTTTCTTACTGATGAACAAGGATGGCTCAGCTACTGGGGCACGTGTGGATGTGCTCTTCTTTTGGCTCTTGTTGAAGTCCTTAAGGGCTTTGTCCACTCCCTTCACAAGGTTATCACAAATTTGTTGGACATCAAACTGAAAATGTTGCCTTTTTGGATCAGCCACATCTTTGGAGGTATTGACATGCTCTTTGCTCCACCAAATTGGTTTTTCCTGCACATCAACAAACTCATCAAAAGTATTCAAAGCATATTTAAAGGAGGTTTGAGAGACAGAAAGTCGTGGGTGCTTGTCCTTGTTACTTTTCCTTTGGAGACCAAACATCATAAACCTGAATAATCTCAACACAAAAGTTAATAGATAAAAACCTCACACTCTCAAGTGTTTGATCCTCACCCACACAAGTGTTTCTCTCAGATTTAGGTGATCACACACAAGTTTCTACTCAATGTTCTGAGAGAACAAATCAAAGAATCCCAATGGGCAAATCCAAGCTAACAAGGGAATTTTCTCAAGATAGATAGATATGAGATTTTTGATTTTTTTTGAAATCCGTTTTAACCACCTCAAAGGCTGGATTTCTCCTCAGCCAGCAGGCTTTCTCTTCCACCACCAATCCACAAAACAAACTTTGAACTTTTTTTTTTTTTTTGAATCAAATCGTAAATCTTTTTTTTATATATATATATATATATGGATGGTAATGAGGGGCCCGGATTTAAGAAAGGTAGAAGAAGAATTGTTTGAAGATGATGGAGAGATGAGAAGATGGAATGATAATAGAGTTACCGGAAGAGTGGCTCTGATACCACTTGATAGAACCAAAATAAGGATCACTCTTCGGTAAGGTTGATATGAACTCAGATCCGAGAGGATTGAGAACTGATGGATCGAGGGGTGACACTAAGGGTTGCGGAATAGCCCAAAGATACTACCAGACTTCGATCGTTGCCGGATGTGACGCACCGGTCCAACAAAAGAAGGATCGAAACTTGGAGATAACCTCACCAAGAAACTAAGAACAAGTTCTACAAAGAACAAAGAGTTTTAACTCAACAAAAGGGGAAAACAATCTGCTTTATTTCGTGGCTCTAAGGCCTTATTTATAGGATTACAAATTGTAGAGATCCAAAGAAGAATGTACTAAAAACAAGACATTGGAAATAGAAACAAAGACTTGACTAAATAAAGTCTTTGACTGAAACTTGGACTACCTCTTCATATAGCCACGACCAGGACTTTGAAAGGTGAAGAATATACTCCTGATATGGGCCAAGACATGTCCCTTTGAGGCCTGGTCGAAATCCATCTTTTCTCTTAGCCAATATTTTATCGGTTTCTCCATTTGGGCTAAACAAGCTCGTTTTTGAATCTTTTTGAAAACCATCAAGCCCAATGCTTTTTTGGACATTTAGAACATGAATAATCACCTTTGGCATGATTGAATTGACCGTTGGTTCATCAGAAAGAAGGTTAGCCATTTCGAGCTTCTCGGGTGGTCTGAATTCGCGAGAACTGAAGATCACCTGATTTGTAAATAGCATAACTATCACATATGAACTCCGTTTGATCTGATTCTTCTTTGAGGAGCTCCGTAATTGAGTTGAGAACATTCTCCAAGTGATTTAGCAGATATAAGTCAAACAATGAACATATATCATTACTGCTTCCAATGATCAAACCATGCATGTCTGTTTTGCCCGGTGCGCTACCCCATGGCACCTCAGACAGCCACGGACAGCCACGGACGTCCTGTGTGTGCTGGTGGACACCCACGGACGTCCTGTGTGTACTGAACAGACAGCCCACGTGGGCCAAAATCACCCGAACAGTCCACGGGAAGGGACAGCATGCTGAGTCCAAGGACGAACGTGTGGATATGTGTACTGATGGACCGCCACGGACGTCCTGTGTGTGCTGACGGACACACACGGACAGCCACGGACGTCTTGTGTGTGCTGACGGACAGCCACAAACAGCCAAGAACGTCCTGTGTGTGCTGGCGGCCACCCACGGACATCCTGTGTGTACGGAACAGACAGCCCACGTGGGCCAAAATCACCCGAACAGTCCACAGGAAGGGCCAGCGCGCTGACTCCAAGGACCAGCGTGCTGATATGTGTACTGATGGACAGCCACGGACATCCTGTGTGTGCTGACGGACACACACGGACAGCCACGGATGTCCTGTGTGAACTGAACAGACAGCCCACGTGGCCCAAAATCACCCGAACAGTCAACAGGAAGGGCCAGCGTGCTGAGTCCAAGGACAGCGTGCTGATATGTGTACTGATCGACAGCCACGGACGTCCTGTGTGTGCTGACGGACACACACGGACACACACTGACGTCCTGTGTGTGCTGACGGACAGCAACGGACTGCCACGGACGTCCTGTGTGTACTGAACATACAGCCCACGTGGGCCAAAATCACCCGAACAGTCCACAGGAAGGGTCAGCGTGCTGCGTCCAAGGACCAACGTGCGGATATGTGTACTGATGGACAGCCATGGACGTCATGTGTGTGCTGACGGACCCACACGGACACACACGGACACACACGGACAGCCACGGACGTCCTGTGTGTGCTGACAGACAGCCACGGATGTCCTATGTGTTCTGGCGGACACCCACGGACGTCCTGTGTGTACTGAACAGACAGCCCACATGGGCCAAAATCACCCGAACAGTCCACGGGAAGGGTCAGTGTGCTGAGTCCAAGGACCAACGTGCTGATATGTGTACTGATGGACAGCCACGGACGTCATGTGTGTGCTGACGGACACACACAGACAGCCACAGATGTCCTATGTGTGCTGACGGACACCCACAAACGTCTTGTGTGTGCTGACGGACACCAATGGACGTCCTGTGTGTACTGAGAAGACAGCCCACATGGGCCAAATCACCCGAACAGTCCACGGGAAGCGTGGCCTAACTGGCTTGTGGCAGCCAAGCGTTCATAGCGACGTTGCTTTTTGATCCATCGATGTTGGCTCTTCCTATCATTATGAAGCATAATTCACCAAGTGTTGGATTGTTCACCCACCAATAGGGAATGTGAGCTGTGTTTAGACCGTCGTGAGACAGGTTAGTTTTACCCTACTGATGCCAGCGTCGCAATAGTAATTCAACCTAGTACGAGAGGAACCGTTGATTCGCACAATTGGTCATCGCGCTTGGTTGAAAATCCGGTGGCGCGAAGCTACCGTGCGCTGGATTATGACTGAACGTGTAACGACCCAATTCCCAGCCCAGTCACTTTGGCCCATCAGAGCCCGTTAGTGTTGCAGGAAACCCTTGGTGAGTCCAATATATAAACCATTATTGCCATTATTTTATTCCCCAGAAACCCTAAGCGTTGTAACTCTACAGAGATTGAGCCGTCACTCACATCTGAGATCGTACCGCCGCCACCCCCACGTCCAGAGCCGAGATCGACCAGTTCACCGCCGATCCCAGCCGAAGGTAACCGGAAATCTCCCTTTCCAATTTGTTTTTAAAACGGCCGTTCATTCAATCGATCATAACTCACTAACCGTTTGGAATCTCGTGATTTCAAGACCACCATCGTGATCGTGACGTCGAGACGAGTCTGGAGCAGGAAGATCAGCCGGAGATTCGCCCAGACGCGCCGTCACGCGCAGCTTTTGTGCCGCGGTGTTCCGCGCGTGTATCCCACGCGCCACCGCCACCAGCCGTTGTCCGTTGCCGCCTTTGATTCTGGTAAGCCGCCGTCCTTTTACCTCCGCTGGTGACCACCGCTGGTGACTCGGTCGGTGACTCGGCAACTCGGCTGAGTCGACTCGGTGAGTCAACGCGGATCCGGTCAACCGGTTAGGTTAATTGATTTCGGTTTGGTTTAGGTTAACCGGTTATTTATTAAATCGATATCTGGTTTAAATTAATTGAATTGGTTAAGTTAAACTGGCGGTTAAAATTGATTTAATTTCGGTTACGGAAAACCGAATTGGTCTAATATTGAAATCGATTTTAGTTTGGGTAAACCGATTGGTTCAACTCGATTTCAATTGGTGAAGGGTTGACCGGCTTGGGTCAGAGTTGACCGGGTTGACCATTGACCAGCGGGTTGACTGTTTGACCAAATCGCCGGTTATCCGTTTTTAACCGTTCGAAGGGCGTTCTGACTCAATTTTTCGCCCCGATTTCAGATTTGGAGTCTGTTTGAGCAGTTGGAGTTCATAGCTACTACTTTTCCACGTGGCTAAGGTGAGGGTCTTTTCACGAGCTTCTCTTACACGGCTTAGGACCTCGAATAAGTATAATTTATTTCTAATGTGTTTCCGTTTGCGTGAAATTGAGTCTGTCATTTTTTTGCTTAGTTTTAGGTCCTTTGCTTAACCGGAATTAGGGTGTTCGATGGTTCAACAATGCTTGTTCATTTATAATTGATAATATATATATATATATATATATATATATATATATATATAGTATATTGATGTGATTTGGTTGATAGCCGACTATGGGTGTTTCGGCTGGAAACAGTACATTGGGTGTGGTGTTTGCTGCGGCACAGCGTAGTCGACCTGTTGTGCCAAGGCGTGGAGGTCGATAAATCGTCTACGGGAGTGTGTTACCGAGCACATATTCGGTGGTGTTGTGGTCTGTTAGTGGGCAGCTTGTTTGATTTCTGGGTACTTTAGGTACCGTGTTTTGCAACGTGTTAGGATTAAATTATATTTATTTGGAGTTCTCTGTCCGGGTCCATGGACTTCGGGTTTAGTATCCCATACCTCACTGGGTAACTCCCCTGTTACTCACCCCTCATTTGCCCCCTGTGCAGGTGAGACTGATGACTAGGAGATTGAACGGACAGCTGGTGCTTTTAGGCGTTTTCCTTTATTTTATTTATCAGACTTATATTTATTATTTCGACGATCATTTCAGTTATTTCGACTATGGGATTTATGGATTTATTTCGTTATTTATATGAAACTCGACTTTCAGACCTTTTTACGGATTTGAGATATGAATTGTTGATTAGTAGCACGTCGGGCTCGAGTGTAAAAGAGACGGGTGTTACAATTTGGTATCAGAGCCGAGTTGTGTCTCGGCTTTGACCCGGGACGCCGGTTAGGGGACCTGATTTTCAAAGATTTTGTTTTAGTTTTCGACGGTTTTTCAAAACTTAGAAGCACCTTTCTGTTTGGTTATTTTTCAGTGATCGTTAATGTTCTGATTTAACATAAATTAATTGTTTCGTCCATCATGTTTTCAGATTCCACCAAAAAAAGGAACTAAGCGTACTCGCACCGTTAGGGTCAGAGCTGATGCTCGTGAAGTTGTGGATGAGCAGGGTGCTGCAGGAGGTGTTCAGGGGAATGGTGTTCAGGCAGAGGGTGTGCAGCCTGTAGTCCCACCGTTTGATCAGGCTGCGCTCATGCAGATGGTTCAGCAGGCAGCTACCCAGGCTGCCCAGGTTGCTATTCATCAGGTTACACAGGAAGCTGCTCGTGTAGCTGCACAAGAAGCTGCCCGTGTAGCTGCACAGGAGGTTGCCCGTCAGTTGGCTGCTGGTCAGCAGATTCCAGCTCAGCAGATTCCACCGCAGCAGATTCCACCGCAGCAGATTCCACCTCAGGTTCCTCCTGTGCAGGGGGTTCCAGGACAGCAGCTTCCTCAGGGTTTACAGCAGCCACCACTACCACCACCTCCACCTTTACCGGTTGACCGGGTATATGATGAGAGATTTTACAGACTCACGACTCAGATGCGGAACATGGATATGGAGCATTTTGGGGGAACAGTGGATGCTACAGTTGCATATGATTGGAAGCTTGGTCTGCAACGGAAATTGGAGATTATTGAGTGTCCACCAGAGGTTTCTCTTAGGTTGGCTATGCAGTACCTACGTGGAGATGCACTTGTGTGGTGGGAGGGAGTACGATTGGGCCATCGTGGGCCTGATCTGCTTACCTTTACAGATTTTATCCGGGAGTTTGATAGAAAGTACTTTCCAAAAGAAGCTATGGATAAGAAGAAGAGTGACTTCGAGCATGTGAGCAAGAGTGGCATGACAATCAGGGAGTATGAGGTTGAGTTCAACCGACTTCGCAGGTTTGCAGGAGGTGGTATTACTGAGGAAGACCTGATTAGGAAGTTTTTGAGTGGGATGTGAGTCGACATTCGCAACAGATGTCGTGTCGTCACTTACCAGGGATTGGGAGATCTGGTGGAGAAAGCTGCTGAGCAGGAAGCAGGTTTGGCAGAGGAGCAGAAGTTCCTCAAATCATCTCAAACTAAGTCTGGAAAGACTGATGAGACTCAGAGGAGGACCAGGGACCAGTCAGAAGCACTGTATTGTGCTCGATGTCGTCGTCATCACGGCGAAGAGTGTCTCAAGTGTTTTACTTGCGGAAGGTGGGGACATTTGTCAACGCATTGTCGGATGAAACCAGCGGATGCGACTTCGGCCAGTCAGATCGCAGCACCTACAGCGGCAATCAGTATTTGTTACAGTTGTTATGAGCCCGGTCATATTGCTAGAGATTGCCCAAATAAGGGGCAACCAACGCTCCCACCAGTTAAGCGTCAAGCCGTCGCTCCACGTGTGTATGCCCTAGGAGAGGCCAATGGAGCTGAGCCGGCAGCCGGTACATATCTTTGACCCACTCGTTTCTCTTGAGAGCTATTGTGGTTGTGATTACTATGTATAGTTAAAAAATTTATGTGTAGGATCGGTTTCTGTTGGAGGTGAGGTAGCTCACACTCTTTTCGATACGGGAGCTTCTCACAGCTTCGTGAGTTCGCGACTAGTCAAGTCTTGGCCTTTTCAGGGTGTCTTTGAGCCAAAGACCAAGCAGATTCGGACAGCCGGCACAGAGAGAATTGGAGCCACTGGCGTGCATTGAGATGTACCTGTCTTACTTGGAGGGTTCATTTTCAGCGGAGACTTAGCAGAGATGGAGCTGGATTACTACGATGTTATACTTGGGATGGATTGGCTGTCACGGCATCGAGTGGTGTTAGATTGCCTGAAGGCCAGGGTTCATATTCCTAGAGAAGAGGGGAAGATCACATTCCAGTGTGTTCAAGCTCACCGGGGAATTTCTATTATCTGTATGATGCATGCTGAGGAATTATTGGAGAAAGGAGCAGAGGGATTTCTGGCAACTATTTCGATGGTTAAAAACGACAAACATCACGAGTTGCAGGACATTTCGGTGGTTGAGGAGTTCGATGATGTATTTGAGGCCTTAAAAGGGCCACCACTAGCGAGAGGAGATGCTCTCACTATTGAGTTGGAACCAGGGACAGTACCGGTTTCACAGGCGCCGTACCGACTAGCGCCAGCAGAGATGGCTGAACTTAAAAAACAATTGGAGGAGCTATTGAGTAAGGGTTTCATCAGACCCAGTACTTCACCGTGGGGAGCACCAGTATTGTTTGTGAAGAAGAAAGATGGGAGTTTCAGGCTTTGTATTGATTACAGAGGTCTGAACAAGGTGACCATCAAGAATAAGTACCCACTTCCGCGTATTGATGAGTTGTTGGATCAGCTACATGGAGCTTCATGGTTTTCTAAGATCGACTTAGCATCAGGTGATCACCAGATTGCGATAGCAGGGGAAGATGTGCGGAAGACGGCTTTCCGTACACGCTATGGACATTATGAGTTTGTAGTGATGCCATTTGGGTTGACGAATGCACCTGCAGCGTTCATGAAACTTATGAATGATGTTTTTCGCGAGTACTTAGATAAGTGTGTGATCGTCTTCATCGACGATATTCTGATTTATTCCCGGAGTAGAGAAGAGCATGCTGAGCATTTACGGATTGTTAGAAAAGCTCAGGGAACATCAGCTGTTTGCTAAGCTGAGTAAGTGTAGCTTCTGGCAGAGAAAGATTGGATTTTTGGGTCATGTGGTTTCTGAGGCAGGAGTTGCTGTAGATCCAGAGAAGATTATTGCAATTACGGAGTGGCCGACACCTAAGAGTGCTACAGAGATCCGCAGTTTTCTGGGTTTACCAGGTTATTACAGGAAATTCGTCAAGGGATTTGCTAGTATAGCCAAACCGACGACTCAGTTGACAGGCAAAGATGTTAAGTTTGTGTGGACAGACGAGTGCTCGAAGAGTCTCACAGAATTGAAGCGACAACTCACGGACACGCCAGTTTTGGTACTACCGAGGCCAGGGATACCTTATGAGGTTTACACGGATGCGTCAGGTACTGGTTTGGGTTGTGTACTGATGCAGGATGGTCATGTTATTGCTTATGCATCACATCAGTTGAGGCCTCACGAGGTCAACTACCCTACCCATGATTTGGAGTTAGCAGCAATTGTTTTTGCGCTAAAAATCTTGAGGTCATATCTGTATGGAGAGAAAGTTCAGATCCTCACAGATCACCAAAGTCTTAAGTATATCTTTACTCAAGTGGACCTAAATTTGAGACAGCGTAGATGGATGGAGTTGTTAGCGGATTACAACTTGGATATTACCTATCATCCAGGTAAGGCCAACCATGTGGCAGACGCCTTGAGTAGACGCAGGAGTGATGTTTCAGGAACCAAGGATGTTCAGGAGCTGACTGGCACAATTGCTAGTCTCAGATTGTGTGCAATCACTTCAGATGGGGAGACAGCTGGTCTTGATGCTTTGGAACAAGCAGATTTACCATGGAGGATACGCAGAGTTCAGGATGATGATGAGGCTTTGGTTAAGCAGATTGAGATCCAGAGTATTGGATATCACACAGCTTTGAGCGGGATGTACATGTACCGGAACCGAGTTTGTGTGCCAGATGATAAACTGCTACGGAAGGAAATTTTACAGCAAGCACACAACTCACGTTTCTCTATCTACCCAGAGAACACCAAGATGTACAAAGATTTGAAGCGTTATTACCATTGGACTGGTATGAAGAAAGATGTTGCTACGTTTGTATCGCAGTGCCAGACATGTCAGATGGTTAAGGCTGAACATCAAGTGCCTAGCGGATTATTGCAGAACCTGCCATTGCCAGAATGGAAATGGGACATGGTGACTATGGATTTTGTGACTGGACTCCCGACAACCTTAGGAGGGAGGAATGCTATTTGGGTGATTGTGGATAGACTCACCAAGTCTGCTCATTTCATAGCGATTAAGAAAACAGATGGAGCTGATCAGTTGGCGCAGATTTACCTTAGAGAGATTGTGAGATTGCACGGAGTTCCTGTCAGCATTGTATCGGATCGAGATACAAAGTTTACATCTGCTTTTTGGAAGGCCTTTCAGAAGGCGCTTGGGACAAAAGTCCATATGAGTACAGCTTATCATCCGCAGACAAATGGGCAGTCAGAGAGTACTATTCAGACTTTGGAAGATATGCTCAGGGCTTGTGTTTTGGATTGGGAAGGAAACTGGGGAAAATATCTACCTCTAGCGGAGTTTGCATACAACAACAGCTATCATTCGAGTATTGAAATGGCACCATATGAGGCGCTTTATGGTAGGGCTTGTCGTACACCACTTTGCTGGACAGAAGTGGGGGAGAGACGAGATTTAGATCCTGCAATGGTTCAGGAGACCGTAGAACAGGTGGAGATGCTCAAGTCTCGGCTTAAGGTAGCTCATGACCGACAGAAGAGTTATGCAGATAAGCGCCATAAGGATTTAGAATTTCAGGTGGGCGACCTGGTATATCTAAAAATGAGAACATTTCAGGGAGGATCTAAGACTCGAAAGCTAAAGAAGCTTAAACCGAGATTCATGGGCCCGTACCCTATTTTGGAGCGGATAGGAGCAGTTGCTTACAGATTGGGACTATCAGCAGAGTTATCAGACTTTCATGATGTGTTTCATGTGTCAGTTTTGAGAAAAGTCGTGAGAGAGCCAGAGCTCATTCTGCAACAGCCACCACGTGACCTTGGTAAAAATTTGTCTGCACTTTGTCAGCCAGTACAGATTTTGGATCGGCAAGTGAAAGCGGTTCAGGGCATGATGACTAGTTTTGTCAGAGTTCGTTGGGAGAGAGATGGGATCCATGAGGAGACATGGGAGACCGAGACTCAGATGAGGATTGATTACCCAGGACTTTTTGAGGATGGTATTGGACAGTTGGTTCAGGAGCCGAATTCGGGGTCGAATTCTTTACTAGTGGGGGAGAATTGTAATGACCCAATCCCCAGCCCAGTCACTTTGGCCCGTCAGAGCCCGTTAGTGTTGCAGGAAACCCTTGGTGACTCCAATATATAAACCATTATTGCCATTATTTTATTCCCGAGAAACCCTAAGCGTTTTAACTCTACAGAGATTGAGCCGTCACTCAAATCTGAGATCGTACCGCCGCTGCCACCACGTCCAGATCCGAGATCGACCAGTTCACCGCCGATCCCTGCCGAAGGTAACCGGAAATCTCCCTTTCCGATTTGTTTTTAAAATGGCCGTTCATTCAATCCATCATAACTCACTAACCGTTTGAAATCTCGTGATTTCAAGACCACCATCGTGATCGTGACGTCGAGACGAGTCCGGAGCAGGAAAATCAGCCGGAGATTCGCCCAGACGCGCCGTCACACGCAGCTTTTGTGCCACGGCATTCCGCGCATGTATCCCACGCGCCACCGCCACCTGCCGTTGTACGTCGCCGCCGTTGATTCCGGTAAGCCGCCGTCCTTTTACCTCCACCGGTGACCACCGCCGCTGACTCGGCCGGTGACTCGGCAACTCGGCCGAGTCGACTCGGTGAGTCAACGCGGATCCGGTCAACCGGTTAGGTTAATTGATTTCGGTTGGTTTAGGTTAACCGGTTATTTATTAAATCGATTTCTGGTTTAAATTAATTGAATTGGTTAAGTTAAACTGGCGGTTAAAATTGATTTAATTTCGGTTACGGAAAACTGATTTGGTCTAATTGAAATCGATTTTGGTTTGGGTAAACCGATTGGTTCAATTCGATTTCAATTGGTCAAGGGTTGACCGGCTTGGGTCAAAGTTGACCGGGTTGACCATTGACCAGCGAGTTGACTGTTTGACCAAATCCCCGGTTATCCGTTTTTAACCGTTCGAAGGGCTTTCTGGCTCGATTTTTCGCCCCGATTTCAGATTTGGAGTCTGTTTGAGCAGTTGGAGTTCATAGCTTCTACTTTTTCACGTGGCTAAGGTGAGGGTCTTTTCCCGAGCTTCTCTTACACGGCTTAGGACCTCGAATAAGTATAATTTATTTCTAATGTGTTTCCGTTTGCGTGAAATTGAGTCTGTCATTGTTTTGCTTAGTTTTAGGTTCTTTGCTTAACCGGAATTAGGGTGTTAGATGGTTCAACAATGCTTGTTCATTTATAATTGATAATATATATATAGTATATTGATGTGATTTGGTTGATAGCCGACTATGGGTGTTTCGGCTGGAGACAGTACATTGGGTGTGGTGTTTGCTGCGGCACAGCGTAGTCGACCTGTTGTGCCAAGGCGTGGAGGTCGATAAATCGTCTACGGGCGTGTGTTACCGAGCACATATTCGGTGGTGTTGTGGCCTGTTAGTGGGCAGCTTGTTTGATCTCTGGGTACTTTATGTACCGTGTTTTGCAACGTGTTAGGATTAAATTATATTTATTCGGAGTGCTCTGTCCGGGTCCATGGACTTCGGGTTTAGTATCCCATACCTCACTGGGTAACTCCCCTGTTACTCACCCCTCATTTGCCCCCTGTGCAGGTGAGACTGACGACTAGGAGATTGATCGGACAGCTGGTGCTTTTAGGCGTTTTCCTTTATTTTATTTATCAGACATATTTATTATTTCGACGATTATTTCAGTTATTTCGACTATGGGATTTATGGATTTATTTCGTTATTTATATGAAAGTCGACTTTCAGACCTTTTTACGGATTTGAGATATGAATTGTTGATTAGTAGCACGTCGGGCTCGAGTGTAAAAGAGACGGGTGTTACAGAACGCCTCTAAGTCAGAATCTGGGCTAGAAGCGACACATGCGCCCACCGCCCGATTGCCGACCCTCAGTAGGAGCTTCCGCTCTGAAAGGCACGTGTCGTTGGCTAAGTCCATTTGGCGGAAACGCCGTTCGGACCGCCTTGAATTATAATTACCACCGAGCGGTGGGTAGAATCCTTTGTAGACGACTTAAATACGCGGCGGGATATTGTAAGTGGCAGAGTGGCCTTGCTGCCACGATCCACTGAGATTCAGCCCTTTGTCACTAAGATTCGACCCTCCCCCTTTCCAATCACACATTCCGCCCCAAAACGTTAAAAACAAAAACCCAAAAAAATTCAAGTACATAAGAAGACGTCATCGGAGGTTCGAGATTTTTACTTGGTGAAATTCACTCTCACCCTAATATTTCAGATTGGCCGATTAAATGCAGCCCGCATGTGCACAAGTCTCGGCCAAAAGTGTATGACCCGTTCCTGGTCTCTCGACCCAACTGGATACGAATGCTCACTTATTAATTTCTTTGCCTGCCTGATTCATTCTAAGTCTTTTATTTACTAAGTCATATTCAAATATGAGGTTCATAAACAAAGGAACAGATTGCACAGCGGAATAATAATGTGCTAACTTTGTATTACTTAGAAACATGAGATCCAATACACAACTTCTTAACAGTCTCATAGACAATCACTAGTTCATCCCTAGCATCATCTAACCACACGTTACACAGCCTCTCACTGACCAAGCCTTCACGGCTCCTTGGCTTGACCAGAACAATCCTTAGTTCCTGAAACGATAACCATATAAGCATTAATCATAACCGAGAATAGAACGGATTGATTCTACAATGCTTGGCTTGGTCCCTAGAACTTAGATAAACCTCAGTTAACATAATCATAAACCTCCGGCTCAATGGCCCAACGGAATCCCTTAGCTGATCCGGCCTTAGGCCTGGATCCAATCAGCCGAGTAAGCCTCAAGCCTAATCCAGAAGGCTTAGCAACCGGTCAGACCTTGCGACTCTACCTTGGCTTAGACAAACTGTGACCTTGTCTTACTTAAACAAGCCATAGGCTGATCCATAAGGATCGGTCATAACCTGTCCCGAAAGACACCGTTTGGAACATGCACCCTTTGGCCATTCGTACTTCTTGGTCCTCGTACCTTTTGATGTTCGTAACCTTTGGCATCTCGTACCTTTTGGTCACTAACACCCTTTGGCAACTCACAACCTTTGGACACTCATGACTTTTGACAACTCGTGCCCTTTGGGTCATGTCCAACCGTTCGTCCTAACCGCCCAGTCTTGGAGCGATCGGACCGTCCGTCTAACCGACCAGTGTCAAGGCTTGCGGTTTGATTATGTTCGGCCAAAGCCTAGGGACGTGTCCCTTGGACTCAACCAACACAACCTTTCATGTTTAACCAGAGAGAAGAAAAGAGAAATGAATTGAAACAGATAAGGAGAGCCGGATGGGACTTAGGAACCGAGCAGAGCCGCGGTGCGGTCGCATGGACCGTCCGTTCGGTCTGATGGAGCCATGTGATGTGCCCCGGTTCGTGGATCAGTCCATTGGAGCCAACCAGCATGGAGATCAGGACGTTCTGAACAATTTGACCGAGGTTCGTTCATCCGACCGTACCGGACACACTGACCGAGCCGTCCCGCGAATGTCCCGATTGGAGCTTCGGCTGGAACCACGACCAGATGACCGACTTTCCCGTACTGAAGCTTGTCTTCCCCGACCAACTCGATATTCTAAGACCCATGGTCGAGCCAGACTTAGCTTGGGTAGTGAAGAAACCGAAGACAAACATACATTCTCATTCGGCGGACCATCCGGACAGTCCCGCAAGCGTCCTTATCTTTACCCCGTGCATCCATCTGGTTCGGATGAACCTGGACATCTTGACTGATCTTTCCCATTTTCCGTGCCTTGACCAGATCTAGTCTTCACCATTTTCCGTGCCTTGACCAGATCTAGTCTTCTCCATTTTCCGTGCCTTGACTAGATCTAGTCAAATTTGTATGTTCTATGCATTGTTTTCCCACATTTTCTTTAATTGACTTTGACTACAAAACACTATAAATATGTAGTCCCTTTGATGAATGAAATCAGTTCATTTTGGTTGTTTATTTCGTTTCTTCTTTGAGTGAGAGAGAGAGAGAGTTCTTAGCTAGTTCATCGGTTTGAACTGGCTTGTTGATTTGGTGGTCAGCCAATCATCTTTGTGTGTCGTTTGGTGGTTAGCCAACACACTACATTCGTTCTTAGGTGGTTAGCCTTAGATCGTGGGTATATCAAGAGCCATTCCGCATCTCTTGACGATCCTTTCAATCCATCTCAGTTCCAGAAGCGCCATTTGCTTCTCGGTTCATATCCAACACCCAGCTAAAGTGATCCTTTCCGATTTTGGTTCTATCAAGTGGTATCAGAGCCACTTTGGCTGGTTTGTTTTCATTTCATCTTCTCATCTCTCCACGATTTTCTTTTCTTATTTTTTGTTGGATCCGGGCTGTTCCTTTACTCCCTTGTGATCGCCAGTTATTTAAAAAAAAATAGAAAAAAAAAGAGTAAAAGTTTTGGCTTGAATCACTTCTGAAGAGAAATCCAGGGGGAGTGGCTGAAGAGAAACCCTGCTGGCTGAAGAGAAACCCAGCCTTAGGATAGTTAAGGCGGATCCATATCAAAATTCTCTTCATCTTTCTTTCTCTTTTCTTTTCCCACAAAGTTTGTTTTGGGTTTTGATTGCTGAATTTTGACTGCCTATCATCCTTTGAACCAGTGAAAGAACTCTGAGTGACCATTTAAAAATCGAGAGCTAAACACTTGAGAGTGTGAGGATTTTTATTTTCTAACTTTGTTAAGTGTTTTTAGGATGTTTGGACTTCTCAAGAAATCAAAACCACAACAAGACGTCTACTTTCCTTTTAAAACTGTTTTTGAAAATGAGCAATTGATTTTTGATAAGAAACAATTTGCTTCTAATGGGTTTGACTTTGTGCAGAAACAAAGGAAGAGACAAAACAGGTGCGATGATGAGAAGTGGGTCAAAAGTGGTGATCGTCCCTTCACCAAAGCCAAGAGAAGCAACCGTGATGTGCCTGATCAGAACGAGCTTCAGACTTATGCCAGCTTGGAAAAGATGTTGCATAAGGCAATTCATGTTGTCCGACAACTCAAAAAGAAGGGAAACACCAATACTTCTTTTGCACCAAAACAACAAAGTAATTCTTCTTCTCTTTCAAATTCTGATTTGAAAACTAATGTGTTGTCTTCTGATAAAAGCAAGGCTGTGAAAACCACAAGCAAGGCTCTTTCTACCAGGTGCTTCAAATGTCATAGGATCGGTCATTATGCCAACAAGTGCCAAAAACAGAAACCGTTGGTGACTTTGGAGAAAGTTGAAACCGAGCCAGAAAAGGAAGACCCTTTGCCAATTTTCGATGACTATGCACATGAACCAAAGGAAGGGTCAGGTGGAGAGCAAAACTGTGGCCATCAAGAAGAACCATCTTCCATTCACAAACCGGACCGAATTCAAGGTGAGCAACGTTCTGATTATGGTTCTTTTGCTTATAATCCTTTTCCTTTTAATGTTTCAGATTTGAGGACAAATCTTTTTGAAGAGGAAGGGAATGATGTGCCCCGGTTCGTGGATCAGTCCATTGGAGCCAACCAGCATGGAGATCAGGACGTTCTGAACAATTTGACCGAGGTTCGTTCATCCGACCGTACCGGACACACTGACCGAGCCGTCCCGCGAATGTCCCGATTGGAGCTTCGGCTGGAACCACGACCAGATGACCGACTTTCCCGTACTGAAGCTCGTCTTCCCCGACCAACTCGATATTCTAAGACCCATGGTTGAGCCAGACTTAGCTTGGGTAGTGAAGAAACCGAAGACAAACATACATTCTCATTCGGCGGACCATCCGGACAGTCCCGCAAGCGTCCTTATCTTTACCCCGTGCATCCATCTGGTTCGGATGAACCTGGACATCTTGACTGATCTTCCCCATTTTCCGTGCCTTGACCAGATCTAGTCTTCACCATTTTCCGTGCCTTGACCAGATCTAGTCTTCTCCATTTTCCGTGCCTTGACTAGATCTAGTCAAATTTGTATTTTCTATGCATTGTTTTCCCACATTTTCTTTAATTGACTTTGACTACAAAACACTATAAATATGTAGTCCCTTTGATGAATGAAATCAGTTCATTTTGGTTGTTTATTTCGTTTCTTCTTTGAGTGAGAGAGAGAGAGAGTTCTTAGCTAGTTCATCGGTTTGAACCGGCTTGTTGATTTGGTGGTCAGCCAATCATCTTTGTGTGTCGTTTGGTGATTAGCCAACACACTACATTCGTTCTTAGGTGGTTAGCCTTAGATCGTGGGTATATCAAGAGCCATTCTGCATCTCTTGACGATCCTTTCAATCCATCTCAGTTCCAGAAGCGCCATTTGCTTCTCGGTTCATATCCAACACCCAGCTAAAGTGATCCTTCCCGATTTTGGTTCTATCACCATGGCCCATCACATTCCATGTGAACCACGTCTGGGTTCTCCATGCTCTTCTCCTTGTTTTGATCTCCCATTCTTGACCGGAGTTAGTTCCCAAACGATCAGAGTCGCCGGAACACAACACCACCACACTCGGCCTTTCTCTTGGCCGGAACTCTCTCTTTCTCTCTTTCTTTCTCTCTACGTTTTTCTCTGAGTATTTTACTCTGGAATTGGATAATGAAATCGACCAGAGAGCCCCCATATTTATAGAAAACGAGGGGGTAAGTCTTGCCCCACGAACAGGCACGACTTGCTAGCGAATGGGCACCATCGGCCAAGGGTTGTCCCCTTTCGGCCACTTGCATCCCTTCGCCCTTTCTGATTGGGTATGGGGTCGGTCATAAGCCCAACCCACGCCCCAAGCCTCCTGGACTTAGCCCACGGCCTTGCCCAAAGACCCAACAGCCCATGGCCTCATGGCCGGACCTCACAGCCCGCCACTGACCTGGACCATCGGCCTACAGCCCGAACAGTCCGTCTAGCTGAGATGAGCTGACTCTGAGCTGCCTCAGCTGGGTGAGCTAGTAGTCCAGCTAGTGGAGCTGACTTAGTAGGGATTGAGCTGGAGTGAACTAAACCTAGCTTCATTGAGCTGGCCGAGCTACTCGTCCACTTCGTCCAGTTACTGTCTTACTCGTCCTAGCTGTCTCTTAGCTTGTATAAGGTTAAGTCTAAGTTTCCTTATGTCCTTAACCTTCTTTCTCGACCTTGGAACGTTTGCCTTGATGTCCTAAGACTGGATGGTACGTTTCCTCGAACCATGGCCTTCCCGACAATCCTATTCAGGATTGGGGGCGTGACAAGTCTCCCCCCTTGGGATGGATTCGTCCTCGAATCCGAATCGAATGCTTCCTCAGAAACAAACTGATCTAACCACTCTGGGTACTCTGCTTTCATTCTATCTTCGGTTTCCCAAGTGATTATATCCTGACCATTATAGTCGTAGATGACCTTGACCATCTGGACCGTCTTCTTCCTTGTTGCTTTTTCCATCCTATCTATGATTCGAACTGGCCTCGTTTCCAAGGTTAGGTTCTTACCAAGATCGTCTGGAATGGCAAGAAGAGCGATGTCTTGGTCTGTCAGACATTTCCGGAGTTGGGAGACGTGGAACACATTATGAAATGCGTCCATCTTGGCCGGCAAGTCCACCTTGTAGGCCACCATGCCAACTCTTTCAATGACCTTGAACGGCCCTAAGTATCTCGGATCTAACTTCCGTCTCATGGAAATTCGGACTCGTCCTTTGAAGGTAATCATTTTGAGATACACCACGTCACCTACTTGAAACTCGAGATCTTTCCTTCTTCGATCTGCATAGTTCTTTTGGCGGTCTTGTGCCTGTCTCATCTTGTCCCTCAAGAACTTGATCTTTTCGGTTGTCTCTTCGACAATCTCCAGACCAATCATGCTGTGTTCCCCAACTTGGGTCCAGGACAAGGGTGTCCTGCATGGACGCCCATACAGAGCTTCATATGGCGACATGCCAATACTACTATGGAAACTATTGTTGTAAGCAAATTCCACCAGAGGTAGATGTTTCTCCCAGGAATCACCCCAGTCTAAAACACATGCTCGCAACATATCTTCCAACGTCTGGATCGTGCGTTCCGACTGTCCATCAGTCTGTGGGTGATAGGCGGTACTCATGTTCACTCTCGTTCCTAAAGCTTTTTGAAAAGCTTTCCAGAAGTAAGATGTAAACCTTGAATCCCTATCTGACACTATACTTGCCGGGACACCATGTAGTCGATGATCTCATCAATGTATATACGTACAATCTGATCGACCCCATCTGACTTCTTGATAGCCAGAAAGTGTGCTGATTTTGTTAGGCGATCGACCACAACCCAAACCGCATCTTTCTTACTCCTCGTGGTAGGGACCCGGTCACAAAGTCCATTGTGATGTGATCCCATTTCCATTCCGGAATAGGCAAGCTTTGCAATAACCCACTAGGCACTTGATGTTCTGCTTTAATGAGTTGGCAAGTGGAACACTTGGCCACCCACTCCGCGACATCTGCCTTCATACGAATCCAATGATAGAACTTCTTAAGGTTCTGGTACATCTTGGTCGCACCAGGATGAACCGAGAATCTGGACTTATGAGCTTCCCTCATAATCTCTTCCTTTAGACCTCTATCATTAGGAACACTGATCCGACGGTTTACTAGGATGGTACCATCCTTTGCACTCTGGTACTCCGTCCTATCATTCTGAGCAACCTTGTTCAGGTTCTCGTCCTGACCTTGAGCCAACCGAATTTGGGTAAGCAGGTCGGCCTGATTGACCGCCTCTAATCCGAGTGGTTCAGACTCTTTCGTCGTTGCGTTCAACCATAGAGCACAAACCATACCGTCCAGGTCGTTCTCTTCTCGTTCAGCTGATACATCGGCCCTTCTTCGGCTCAAGGCATCTGCGACCAGATTAGCCTTTCCCGGATGGTAGGTGATATCCAGATCATAATCAGCTACAAACTCCATCCACCTTCTCTGTCTTAAGTTTAACTCCGGCTGGGTGAATATATACTTAAGACTCTTATGGTCCATAAGTATCTGAACCTTGGCACCATACAAGTATGATCGCCAAATCTTTAAGGCGAACACTACTGCAGCCATTTCGAGGTCATGGGTGGGGTAGTTTCCCTCATGTTTTCTCAACTGCCTTGACGCATAGGCAATGACCTTCCCATGCTGGGTTAATATGCAACCTAGTCCTGTTATGGACGCGTCCGTAAAAACCACATATGGTTGGTCGGCCTCTGGAAGAACCAGAATGGGTTCGCTAGTCAGCATGTCCTTAAGTGCGGAAAAGCATTTCCCACACTCCTCAGACCATGTGAACTTAACGTCCTTCCCGGTCAACCGTGTCATAGGCTGAGCCAAGCTTGTGAATCCTTTCACAAAATTTCTATAATAGCCTGCCAGCCCTAGGAAGCTTCTGACTTCCGTGGCACTGCGTGGTTGGGGCCAATCCTTGATTGCCCTGATCTTCTCTGGATCTACCGAGACGCCCTAGCCGGACACAATGTGGCCGAGAAACCCAATGCTCTTCTGCCAAAAACTGCATTTACTGAGTTTTGCGTAGAGCTTGTGTTCCCGTAATCGTTCCAGCACGGCTCTCAAGTGTTTCCGATGAGATTCCTCATCCTTGGAGAAAATCAGGATATCATCAATGAAGATGATCACTGATTCATCCAGGAAGTCTCGGAACACGCTGTTCATCATTTTCATGAATGCAGCAGGCGCATTGGTCAGACCGAATGGCATAACCACAAACTCGTAGTGGCCGTACCTGGTCCAGAATGCTGTCTTTCTAATATCATTTGGCTCTATAGGGATCTGATGATACCCTGAGGCCAAATAAATCTTAGAAAACCACTTGGCTCCTTTGAGTTGATCCAACAACTCGTCTATTCTGGGCAACGAGTACTTGTTCTTCACAGTAACCCTGTTCAACCCTCGATAGTCAATACACAGACGCATGCTACCATCCTTATTTTTCACAAAGAGGACTGGTGCACCCCAAGGGGAGCTACTTGGACGTATGAATCCCTTGTCCAGCAATTCTTCTAATTGCTTCTTAAGCTCGGCCATCTCGGCCGGAGCCATTCGATACGGACTCTTGGACAGCGGAGCTGTCCCTGGTTCTAGTTTAATCGTAAATGGATCCGACCTATCAGGGGGGACACCCTGTAGCGAACGGAACACATCTGGGAACTCAGACACCAACGGGTCCTCAGATAGATCTTTTTGATCATCAGACCTGCCGTGCTCCATAGTGGTAATTGTGGTCAAATATGCTTCACAACCCCGTCTAACCATCCGTTCTACTCGGATTGCTGACACCACTACTCTATCTAGAGCCGGACTCATATTCATACTTTGGTACTGGATCGGGTGAGGTCCAGTCTCCAACCGTACACATCCTCTGTGGCAGTCGAGAGTGGCCCGATACTTTCCCAACCAATCCATGCCTAGGATCACATCATGATTCTGTAGGCGCAACACAATAAGATCTACAGGCAGATTTTTCTCCTGGATCATTACCGGGATATTAGTCATGAGCCCTAGTGAGTGCATGATTTGCCAACCGGCCGCCCTCACTAGTCTCGAATTATTCCCAGAACAGAGGCAGAACAGACCCTTTCAGACCAGTTCCGTACTCACAAAACTATGTGTAGCCCCTGTGTCGAAAAGTACGTGGGTTTCAACACCACCAATCATGAGGGTCCCTATAAGAGACCCACATCAGAATCCCCTAGCCACTCTAGGTTCCAGACTAAGCATTCTATTGAATGTAAACAGATAAATTCAAAAATTACCAGAGATCGAATCAAACGATCCATAAGCGCCATCGTCTCGGGACAGCTAATACACCCTTGGTGTTGTGGTCGGCCTGCTCTGGGTTGACATTGCCGTGTCTCCACGACCCTTCCCTTGTCCTCCTTGTCGCTTAGGACATTCACTTTGGAAGTGTCCACTTTTCCGCAATGGAAACAAGTCCGAGAGCGCTGCCACTGGATTGGCCCTGAGTCCGACTTGGTCGAGTGCAATCTCGGATGGAATGATCCAGGCTGCCACATCACACAAGCTCCCATGGCTTTCCAGAATTCACCTGGATAGTTCTTACCACACTTGGGACATTCAGGTCGTCCACTAGAGGCCTTGCCTCCGTCAACCTGGTCCCACTTCCTCTTTCGGTCGTTAGTCTTACCCGTCGGGACAGACTGCAACTTCGTCTTAAGCTTGGCTTCTTCGGCCATGTTAGACTCCAAAAGAGCTACACGTTCAACAAGCTCTCCGACGGTGCTGAAGATGCGGATCGAGCAGTGGGTCGTCAGCTCCGGCCTTAAGCCTTGAATGAACCGACGAACCTGGACTGTCTCGTCCTCGAGTTCCCTTTCAACGAACCGTCGGAGTCGGTTGAACTCCTCTTAATACTCACGTACGGCCCTGCGGCCTTGGGTAAGGTCTAGGAATCTACCTTCCAGACGGTCCCAAGCCTCTGCAGGAAAGTATTTGCGGTTGAATTCATCTTCAAAATCCGCAAAACTCTGGAGACTTCCATTGGTGCGCTTGTCTACAGACAGCCACCAATTATGCGCGTCCCCTTCCAGGAAGTGAACCGCAATGTCTCTCTTGTAATCCTCGGGACAGCGAGTTGAGCTGAAGTTTCGGACTAGCCTACTCCTCCACTCGTCTGCCTCAATAGGATTGGTGCTTCCTGAGAAATGCTTCGTCCCTAGACGGGCGATGTGCTGAAGAAAACTCAGATAGTCCACCTTTTTCTCGGTCCTTTCTGGACTCAGAACGCTGACCCTTCCTGTTGACTGTTCGGGTGATTTTGGCCCACGTGGGCTGTCTGTTCAGTATACACTGGACGTCTGTGGGTGTCCGCCAGCACACACTGGACGTCTGTGGCTATGCGTGGCTGTCCGTCAGCACACACAGGACGTCCGTGGCTGTCCGTGTGTGTCTGTGTCTGTCTGTCAGCACACACAGGACGTCCGTGGCTGTCCATCAGTACACATATCAGGACGCTGGTCCTTGGACTCAGCACGCTGGCCCTTCCCATGGACTGTTCGGGTGATTTTGGCCCACGTGGGCTGTCTGTTCAGTACACACAGGACGTCCGTGGGTGTCCGCCAGCACACACAGGACGTCCGTGGCAGTCCATGGCTGTCCGTCAGCACACACATGCCGTCTGTGTGTGTCCGTCAGCACACACATGACGTTCTTGGCTGTCCGTGTGTGTTCGTGTGTGTCCGTCAGCACACACAGGACGTCCATGGCTGTCCATCAGTACACATATCAGCACGTTGGTCCTTGGACTTAGCACGCTGACCCTTCCCGTGGACTGTTCGGGTGATTTTGGCCCACGTGGGCTGTCTGTTCAGTACACACAGGACGTCCGTGAGTGTCCGCCAGCACACACAGGACGTCCGTGGCTGTCCGTTAGCACACACAAGACGTCCATGGCAGTCCGTGTGTGTCCGTGTGTGTCCGTCAGCACACACAGGATGTCTGTGGCTGTCTGTGTGTGTCCGTTAGCACACACAGGACGTCCGTGGCTGTCTGTGTCTGTTTGTGTGTGTCCATGTGTGTCCGTCAGCACACACATGACATCTGAGGCTGTCCATCAGTACACATATCAGCACGCTGGCCATTCCCGTGGACAGTTCGGGTGATTTTGGCCCATGTGGGCTGTCTGTTCAGTACAAACAGGACGTCCGTGGGTGTCCGGCAGCACACACAGGACGTCCTTGGGTGTCTGTCAGCACACACAGGACGTCCGTGGCTGTCCGTGGCAGTCCGTGTGTGTCCGTCAGCACACACAGGACGTTCGTGGCTGTCCATCAGTACATAAATCAGCACGCTGGTCCTTGGACTCAGCCCGCTGGCCCTTGTCGTGGACTGTTCGGGTGATTTTAGCCCACGTGGGCTGTCTGTTCACTACACACAGGACGTCCGTGGGTGTCCGCCAGCAAACACAGGACGTCCGTCGGTGTCCGCCAGCACACACAGGATGTCCGTGGGTGTCCGCCAGCACACACAGGACGTTGTTGGGTGTCCGTCAGCACACACAGAACATCCTTGGGTGTCTGTCAGCACACACAGGACATTCGTGGCTGTCCATCAGTACACATATCAGCACGTTGGTCCTTGGACTCAGCACGCTGACCCTTCACGTGGACTGTTCGGGTGATTTTGGCCCACGTGGGCTGTTTGTTCAGTACACACAGGAAGTCCATGGGTGTCCACCAGCACACACAGGACGTCTGTGGCTGTCCGTCAGCACACACAGGACGTCCGTGGCTGTCCGTCAGCACACACAAGACGTATGTGGCTGTCCATCAGTGCACATATCAGCACGTTGGTCCTTGGACTCAGCACGCTGACCCTTCACGTGGACTGTTCGGGTGATTTTGGCTCATGTGGGCTGTCTGTTCAGTACACACAGGACGTCTGTGGATGTCCGCCAGCACACACAGGACGTCTGTGGCTGTCCATGGCTGTCCGTCAGCACACACAGGACGTATGTGGCTGTCCGTGTGTGTTCGTGTGTGTCCGTCAGCACACACAAGACGTATGTGGCTGTCCATCAGTACACATATCAGCACGTTGGTCCTTGGACTCAGCACGCTGACCCTTCCCGTGGACTGTTCGGCTGATTTTGGCCCACATGGGCTGTCTGTTCAGTACTCATAGGACGTCTGTGGGTGTCCGCCAGCACACACAGGACGTCCGTGGCTGTCCGTCAGCACACACAGGTCGTCTGTGTGAGTCCGTCAGCACACACAGGACGTCCGTGGATGTCCATCAGTACACATATCAGCACGCTGGTCCTTGGACTCAGCACGCTGGCCCTTCCTGTGGACTGTTCGGGTGATTTTAGCCCACGTGGGCTGTCTCTTCAGTACACACAGGACGTCCGTGGTTGTCTGTCAGCACACAGAGGACGTCCGTGGGTGTCCGTCAGCACACACAGGACGTCTGTGGCTGTTCGTGTGTGTCCGTGTGAGTCAGTCAGCACACACAGGACGTCCGTGGCTGTCCATCAGTACGCATATCAGCACGTTGGTCCTTGTACTCAGCACACTGACCCTTCCCGTGTACTGTTTGGGTGATTTTGGCCCACATGGGCTCTCTGTTCAGTACACACAGGATGTCCGTCGGGTGTCCGCCAGCACACACATGACGTCTGTGGCTGACCGTCAGCACACATAGGACGTCTGTGGCTGTCCGTGTGTGTCCGTGTGTGTCTGTGTGTGTCCGTCAGCACACACAGGACGTCTGTGGCTGTCCCTCAGTACACATATCAGCATGTTGGTCCTTGGACTCAGCATGTTGGCCCTCCCCGGGGACTGTTCGGGTGATTTTGGCCCACGTGGGCTATCTGTTAAGTATACACTGGACGTCTGTGGGTGTCTGCCAGCACACACAGGACGTCCGTGGCTATATGTGGCTGTTCGTCAGCACACACAGGACGTCTGTGGCTGTCATGTGTGTCCGTGTGTGTCCGTGTGTGTCCGTCAGCACACACATGACGTCCGTGGCTATCCATCAGTACACATATCAGCACGCTGGTCCTTGTACTCAGCACGCTGGCCCTTCCCGTGGACTGTTCGGGTGATTTTAGCCCACGTGGGCTGTCTGTTCAGTACACACAGGCGTCCGTGGGTGTCCGCCAGCACACACAGGACGTCCGTCGGTGTCCGCCAGAACACACAGGACGTCCGTGGGTGTCCGCCCGCACACACAGGACGTCTGTGGCTGTCTGTGGCTGTCCATCAGCACACACAGGACGTCTTTGTGTGTCCGTGTATTACCGTGTGTGTCTGTCAGCACACACAGGACGTCTGTGGCTGTCCATCAGTACACATATCAGCACGCTGGTCCTTGGACTCAGCACGCTGGCCCTTCCCGTGGATTGTTCGGGTGATTTTGGCCCACGTGGGCTGTCTGTTCAGTACAAACAGGACATCCGTGGGTGTCTGTCAACACAGACAGGACGGCCGTGGGTGTCCGTCAGCACACACAGGATGTCTGTGGCTGTCTGTGTGTGTCCGTGTGAGTCCGTCAGCACACACAGGACGTCCGTGGCTTTCCATCAGTACACATATCAGCTCGTTGGTCCTTGGACTCATCACGCTGACCCTTCCCGTGGACTGTTCGGGTGATTTTTGCCCATATGGGTTGTCTGTTCAGTACACACAGGACGACCGTAGGTGTCCGCCTGCACACACAGGACGTCTGTAGCTGTCTGTGGCTGTTCGTCAGCACACACAGGACGTCTGTGGCTGTTCGTGTGTGTCCGTGTGTGTCTGTCAGCACACAGGACATCCGTGGCTGTCCATCAGTACACATATCAGCACGTTGGTCCTTGGACTCAGCACGCTGATCCTTCCCGTGGACTGTTTGGGTGATTTTGGCCCACGTGGGCTGTCTGTTCAGTACACACAGGATGTCCGTGGGTGTCCGCCAGCACACACAGGACGTCTGTTGGTGTCCGCCAGCACACACAGGACGTCCGTGGGTGTCCGCCAGCACACACAGGACATCCGTGGCTGGCCGTCAGCAGACACAGGACGTCTGTGTGTGTCCGTGTGTGTCCATGTGTGTCCGTCAGCACAGACATGACGTGTAAGACCCGATCCTGTCCGCCTAGGCCGCGGTCGATGCCTCACGTCGCTCGGTCCACTTCCTGGCCGAACCTCTTAATTTTTGCCCTTTATTCATAATATCGCCTAAAGGCGAGGGCTAACTTAGATCTTAGCTAAAGACTTCCCTAGTCATTAATAGCCTAGATCCTTTCAACAGATACGCATCGGATTATTCTCTAATTAACCATTGGTCTAAAACCAATCTAACACTTTTCTGGTCGAATCACCTTAGCTTGGTCAGTTTACTCAACTACCAATTAGCTTAAAGGTCAATCCTAAACCCAAACCAAGTCATACGATTCTGAGATTTCATTCCCCTAAACCATTCTATCTAGATCTACATAAGTAAATGCTAGATCATACCTTTGCCACAACTATGGAGCTTATTAGCTCATCGGTCCTCCATTGACTCGAATTGCTCTTGCTTAACAGTTGGACCACGATCACTCAATGATCTTACTTAAGGTCCTTATCTTGACTCCTGCATCAAACAACTCCCCTAGGTAATTAGTCATTCAACCAACCATCCCCACAGACATAAGTAACCATTGAGAAGTCTTCGAAAGGATAAGGATATACATCTGGCCTTTCTTGGCTCATGCACAATCCGAAATCCTTTTTGCCTTATAGGCAATTGTACCAAGTCCATCTTATGGACAAACAAAGCTCATTAGATCCTAAGTCAATCAACCAACCATCCTCACATGACTTGGAACTGATGAGTCATCATCTGGCCTGATCGGCCTTGGGACTTAACCCAGACAACAGATATGACTTGTTTATACCATCCGATGCATTCATTAATCAGGTTAGTACTGACACCTTAGACCATCATCAAGAGGTCAGGTCGTCCATACTCAACCATGACCAGATCTTACACGGTCTTCCTTGAACAACCATACTTAGGCTTAGTACTTATGGTCTACGACACATAATACTAGCAATACACTTCGTCATAACTCTTGGCCAATCTCGAAGCTATCAACACCAAGGTTGATATCTAGAAGCATCAGATCAATACTCTTACTCCAGCAACGTGACTATCCATACTAGTGTTTGGCCATCGAACCATCGTCATGAAACATGATCCGACCACTAGACTTGATAAGCCATCGCCTACTTGACAGGTATTGACATAACCGGCCTTCCATTGCCATCATGTGGGTCTACTCCCTACATAAGGCATATGGCGCCTATCCTACTCAACAAACCAAAGTTGAATGTAAGATATCCTACTTAGCCTTTGCGGCTAGAACCATCCAACCATAGCTGGATCGTCCATAGTCCTGTCTAACCGTCTGGTTAAGATCTAGGTGCGATTGGCCAGTTATAAGTCCGATCCAAAGGCTTACGGTCCTTCTAATCTGATCCAACCCAAAGCCGGGATCCATACCACAGGGTAAGGCCCAAGACCAAACCAGATTGCCTTGCAACCGATCAGACCTTGCGACACAACACTCCGGTTAAACTAACCGTCTGTCCGTTCGACTATGCAGCCGCGGACTGTCCACTTGGTTTGGCCTAAGCCTTGAACCAATGGCTCCGTTTGGAACTAATACCCTTTGGGAACTAGTACCCTTTGGACACTCGTGCCTCTTGGCAACTCATGACCCTTGGCATCTCGCACCCATTCAGATGCTCCAACCGTTCGACCTAACCGTCTGTATGGACTGTCTGGTCCGTGATTGTGTCCGGCCTATGGCCAAAAGACCACGCCTTAACCTACACAAGTAATGAACCATTGTGACTGTTCAGGGAAGGGTTGCAACCGTTCACAACAGAACAGAACCGCCCCTATCCAATCAGATCACCTGAGGCCGGTTTAGACCATGCGCGCGCCTAACTCGACGGTTATGGACCGCGACCGGATTACTCAACCAGAACCACGGTTATAACCAATCCCAACATATCCACAAGGCCACGCCAATGTACAGAAGGAGTAGAAGAAGAATTGGATGAAAAGAATGAGAAGAATAGGACACAATCCAAACGCCCATGGCTAGACCGGTTCGGACTGTCCGATTGTCTTAGCCGATGAGTCGGTGGTTACCCCACTGACCCTCTCTGACTGAACCACGGCTTTGGAGTCCTTCTCCAGACCTTTCTATACGCCTTGGGTATTCATAAGCACACGGCCTCCTCTCTCCTAAAGCGTTCTCCTTGCCGGAGATACAAAACCACCACGACCGGCCCTTTTCCGGCCGATCTCTTGGCCGGGACTCTCTCTCTCTCTCTCTACGTTTTTCTCTGAGTATTTTACTCTGGAATTCGATAATGAAACCAACAGGAGAGGCCCCATATTTATAGAAAACGAGGGGGTAAGTCTTGCCCCACGAACAGGCACGACTTGCTAGCGAACGGGCACCATCGGCCAAGGGTTGTGCCCTCTCGGCCACTTGCATCCCATCGCCCTTTCTGATTGGGTTTGGGGTCGGTCATAAGCCCAACCCACGCCCCAAGCCTCCTGGACTTAGCCCACGGCCTTGTCCAAAGACCCAACAGCCCATGGCCTCATGGCCGGACCTCACAGCCCGCCACTGACCCGGACCCGGACCATCGGCCTAAAGCACGAACATTCCGTCTAGCTGAGATGAGCTGACTCTCAGCTGCCTCAGCTGGGTGAGCTAGTAGTCCAGCTAGTGGAGCTGACATAGTAGGGACTGAGCGGGAGTGAACTAAACCTAGCTTCGTTGAGCTGGTCGAGCTACTCGTGTACTTCGTCCAGTTACCGTCTTACACGTCTTAGCTGTCTCTTAGCTTATATTAGGTTAAGTCTAAGTTTCCTTATGTTCTTAACCTTCTTTCTCGACCATGGAACGCTTGCCTTCATGTCCTAAGACTGGCTGGTACGTTTCCTCGAACCATGGCCCTCCCGACAATCCTTTCAAGGATTGGGGGCGTGACAGGACGTCTGTGGCTGTCCATCAGTACGCATATCAGCATGCTGGTTCTTGGACTCAGCACGCTGGCCCTTCCCGTGGACTGTTCGGGTACACACAGGAAGTCCGTGGGTGAGGATGTCTGTGTGTGTCCGTCAGCACACACATGACGTTCGTGGCTGTCCATCATTACACATATCAGCACGGTGGTCCTTGGACTTAGCACGCTGACCCTTCCCGTGGACTGTTCGGGTGATTTTGGCCCACGTGGGCTGTCTGTTCAGTACACACAGGACGTCCGTGAGTGTCCGCCAGCACACACAAGACGTCGGTGGCTGTCTGTGGCTGTCCGTTAGCACACACAGGACGTCTGTGGCAGTCCGTGTGTGTCCGTGTGTGTCCGTCAGAACACACAGGACGTCTGTGGCTGTCCATGTGTGTCCGTCAGCACACACAAGACGTCCGTGGCTGTCTGAGTGTGTCTGTGTGTGTCCGTCAGCACACACAGGACATCCATGGCTGTCCATCAGTACACATATCAGCACGCTGGTCCTTGGACTCAGCACGCTGGCCATTCCAGTGGACTGTTCGGGTGATTTTGGCCCGCGTGGGCTGTCTGTTCAGTGCACACAGGACGTCCGTGGGTGTCCGCCAGCACACACAGGATGTCTGTGGCGGTCCGTGGCTGTCCGTCACCACACACATGACGTCTGTGGCTGTCCGTGTGTGTCCGTCAGCACACAAAGGACATCCGAGGCTGTCCATCAGTACACATATCAGAACGTTGGTCCTTGGACTCAGCACGTTGGTCCTTGGACTCAGCACGTTGGTCCTTGGACTCAGCACGCTGACCCATCCCGTGGACTATTCGGGTGGTTTTGGCCCACGTGGGCTGTCTGTTCAGTATACACAAGACGTCTGTGGGTGTCCGCCAGCACACACTGGACGTCTGTGGCTGTCCGTCAGCACACACAGGACGTCTGTGGCTGTCCGTGTGTGTCCGTCAGCACACACAAGACGTCCGTGGCTGTCCGTGTGTGTCCGTCAGCACACACAGGACGTCCGTGGCTGTCCATCAGTACACATATCAGCAAGCTAGTCCTTGGACTCAGCACGCTGGCCCTTCCCGTGGACTGTTCGGGTGATTTTAGCCCACGTGGGCTGTCTGTTCAGTACACATAGGACGTCCGTGGGTGTCCGCCAGCACACACAGGACGTCCGTCGTTGTCCGCCAGAACACACAGGACATCCGTGGGTGTCCGCCAGCACACATAGGACGTCCGCGGCTGTCCGTGGCTGTCCGTCAGCACACACAGGATGTATGTTTGTGTCCGTGTGTGTCCGTCAGAACACAGAGGACGTCTGTGGCTGGCCATCAGTACACATATCAGCACGCTGGTCCTTGAACTCAGCACGCTGGCCCTTCCCGTGGTCTGTTCGGGTGATTTTGGCCCACGTGGGCTGTCTGTTCAGTACACACAGGACGTTTGTGGGTTTCTGTCAGCACACACAGGATGTCTGTGGGTGTCCGTCAGCACACAGGACGTCCGTGGCTGTCCGTGTGTGTCCGTGTGAGTTTGTCTGCACACACAGGACGTCCGTGGCTGTTCGTATCAGCACATTGGTCGTTGGACTCAGCATGCTGACCCTTCCCGTGGACTGTTTGGGTGAATTTGGCCCATGTGGGCTGTCTGTTCAGTACTCACAGGACGTCTGTGGGTGTCCGCCAGCACACACAGGACGTCTGTGGCTGTTCGTCAGCACACACATGACGTCTGTGGCTGTTTGTGTGTGTCTGTGTGTATCCGTCAGCACACACAAGACGTCTGTGGCTGTCCATCAGTACACATATCAGCACGTTGGTCCTTGGACTCAGCACGCTGACCCTTCCCGTGGACTGTTCGGGTGATTTTGGCCCACGTGGGCTGTCTGTTCATTATACACAGGACGTCCGTGGGTGTCCGCCAGCACACACAGGACGTCCGTGGCTGTCCGTCAGCAAACACAGGACGTCTGTGGCTGTCCGTGTGTGTCCATGTGTGTCCGGCAGCACACACAGGACGTCTGTGGCTGTCCATGAGTACACATATCAGCACGCTGGTCCTTGGACTCAGCACGCTGGCCCTTCCCGTGGACTGTTCGGGTGATTTTAGCCCACGTGGGCTGTCTGTTCAGTACACACAGGACGTCCGTGGGTGTCCGCCAGCACACACAGGACGTTCTGTCGGTGTCCGCCAGCACACACAGGACGTCCGTGGGTGTCCGTCAGCACACACAGGACGTATGTGTGTTTCCGTGTGTGTCCGTGTGTGTTTGTCAGCACAGACAGGATGTCCGTGGCTTTCCATCAGTACATATATCAGCACGCTGGTCCTTGGACTCAGCATGCTGGCCCTTCCCGTGGACTGTTTGGATAATTTTGGCCCACGTGGGCTGTCTGTTCAGTACACACAGGACGTCCGTGGGTGTCCGTCAGCACACACAGGACGTCTGTGGGTGTCCGTCAGCACACACAGGACGGCCGTGGCTGGCCGTTTGTGTCCGTGTATGTCCGTCATCACACACAGGACGTCCGTGGCTGTCCATCAGTACACATATCAGCATGTTGGTCCTTGGACTTAGCATGCTGACCCTTCCCGTGGCTGTTCGGGTAATTTTGGCCCACGTGGGCTGTCTGTTCATTATACACAGGATGTCCGTGGGTGTCCGCCAGCACACACAGGACGTCCGTGGCTGTCCGTCAGCAAACACAGGACGTCTGTGGCTGTCCGTGTGTGTCCATGTGTTTCCGGCAGCACACACAGGACATCTATGGCTGTCCATCAGTACACATATCAGCACGCTGGTCCTTGGACTCAGCACGCTGGCCTTTCCCGTGGACTGTTCGGGTGATTTTAGCCCACGTGGGCTGTCTGTTCAGTACACGCAGGACGTCCGTGGGTGTCCGCCTGCACACACAGGATGTTCTATCGGTGTCCGCCAGCACACAGGACGTTCGTGGGTGTCCGCCAGCACACACAGGACGTCCGTGGCTGTCCGTCAGCACACACAGGACGTATGTGTGTGTCCGTGTGTGTTTGTCAGCACAGACAGGACGTCCGTGGCTTTCCATCAGTACATATATCAGCACGCTGGTCCTTGGACTCAGCACGCTGGCCCTTCCCGTGGACTGTTTGGGTAATTTTGGCCCACGTGGGCTGTCTGTTCAGTACACACAGGACGTCCGTGGGTGTCTTACAGCACACACAGGACGTCTGTGGGTGTCCGTCAGCACACACAGGACGGCCGGGGCTGTCCGTGTGTGTCCGTCATCACACACAGGACGTCCGTGGCAGTCCATCAGTACACATATCAGCACGTTGGTCCTTAGACTCAGCACGTTGGTCCTTAGACTCAGCAGGTTGGTCCTTAGACTCAGCACTCTGACCCTTCCCGTGGACTGTTCGGGTGATTTTGTCCCACGTGGGCTGTCTGTTCAGTACAAACAGGACGTCCGTCGGTGTCCACCAGCACACACATGACGTCTGTGGCTGTCCGTCAGCACACACAGGACGTCCGTGGCTGTCATCCAGTACACATATCAGCACGCTGGTCCTTGGACTCAGCACGCTGGCCCTTCCAGTGGACTGTTCGGGTGATTTTGGCCCACGTGGGCTGTCTGTTCAGTGCACACAGGACGTCCGTGGGAGTCCGCCAGCACACACAGGATGTCTGTGGCGGTCCGTGGCTGTCCGTCACCACACACATGATGTCTGTGGCTGTCCGTGTGTGTCCGTCAGCACACAAAGGACATCCGAGGCTGTCCATCAGTACACATATCAGAACGTTGGTCCTTGGACTCAGCACGTTGGTCCTTGGACTCAGCACGTTGGTCCTTGGACTCAGCACGTTGACCCATCCCGTGGACTATTCGGGTGGTTTTGGCCCACGTGGGCTGTCTGTTCAGTATACACAGGACGTCTGTGGGTGTCCGCCAGCACACACTGGACGTCTGTGGCTGTCCGTCAGCACACACAGGACGTCTGTGGCTGTCCGTGTGTGTCCGTCAGCACACACAAGACGTCCGTGGCTGTCCATGTGTGTCCGTCAGCACACACAGGACGTCCGTGGCTGTCCATCAGTACACATATCAGCAAGCTAGTCCTTGGACTCAGCACGCTGGCCCTTCCCGTGGACTGTTCGGGTGATTTTAGCCCACGTGGGCTGTCTGTTCAGTACACATAGGACGTCCGTGGGTGTCCGCCAGCACACACAGGACGTCCGTCGTTGTCCGCCAGAACACACAGGACATCCGTGGGTGTCCGCCAGCACACATAGGACGTCCGTGGCTGTCCGTGGCTGTCCGTCAGCACACACAGGATGTCTGTTTGTGTCCGTGTGTGTCCATCAGAACACAGAGGACGTCTGTGGCTGGCCATCAGTACACATATCAGCACGCTGGTCCTTGGACTCAGCACGCTGGCCCTTCCCGTGGTCTGTTCGGGTGATTTTGGCCCACGTGGGCTGTCTGTTCAATACACACAGGACGTTTGTGGGTTTCTGTCAGCACACACAGGATGTCTGTGGGTGTCCGTCAGCACACAGGACGTCCGTGGCTGTTCGTGTGTGTCCGTGTGAGTTTGTCTGCACACACAGGACGTCCGTGGCTGTTCGTATCAGCACATTGGTCGTTGGACTCAGCATGCTGACCCTTCCCGTGGACTGTTTGGGTGAATTTGGCCCATGTGGGCTGTCTGTTCAGTACTCACAGGACATCTGTGGGTGTCCGCCAGCACACACAGGACGTCTGTGGCTGTTCGTCAGCACACACATGACGTCTGTGGCTGTCCACCAGTACACATATCAGCACGTTGGTCCTTGGTGATGAGGCCATCCAAGTTGAGGTTCCCATAGTTAGGCGCGGTCCGACTACCCGGAGTGGAACCAGGGCCTTGCGAGAAGGTTTCACCAAAGCTGTCCAGCATATCCTTGATCAAGATGGACAGACTGACCAGGAACAGCTGCTGATTGAGAAGATGGTCCAGTTGAAGATTCAAGATCAAGCCGGCCCAAAGGAGGTTCAGGACGCGGCCGACCCGATCCAGTTCAGACTTAACCAAGCCGGACTTCTCATTTCCACATCCGAGCTTGGTCCAGACTCAGTTTCCATTTCATCCACTCCAACTCTTCCCGGTTCTGAGATCTAGCCAACCACCAAGGGGAGTAGCATGTGTTGTACTCTTTTTCCTCACCAGGTTTTGTCCCATTGGGTTTTCTTGGTAAGGTTTTAATGAGGCAACATGCAAGCATGCTATTAGCCTTGGTCTAGGCCTTCTCAAACCGACAACCAGATGTCTGGTTTATTTTAATTTATTTGGTTAAGACTTTGGGCTAATGTTTCAGCCTCATTTTCGGCCAGCTTGTTTAAGGCCTTTTATCTTTGAGTCTCATAAGGGATAAACCCTATATAACTCCATGAAGTTGGCGATTTTTGCCTAAGTCTTTTATGAAATAATTTTGCCTTTGCAAACCTAAAACCCTAAGTCTTTTTTCTGTGAGAAACAAGAGAGAGCAGCCGAATCTTATCAAGCTTCAAACCACCAAGCTTGTGGCGATTCTTCACTTCCATTCCATCCATCGATTTGCCTTGAGAGTGATACACATCCAGCAAGCCAAATCCCATAGCTATCCACCTCCACCCACTGTTCTTGTTGAGAGAGATACACATCCAGCAACAAGGATCCATCCCCCATACTTCTATCCTTCTTTATTTTGTTTATCTTGCATCATATAGTTCTAGATTTCTCCATTCATTATAAAAACCTATAAAAAGTCATATTTGCTTCTGTTCTTCATTAATCATAGTGTTTACTTTCTGTTCATTATTTTGATTCATAAAAACTCATAAGAATAGCATCCTTTTGTTTCAGGAACCAGATCGGCCATCTCCCACTCCATCGCGTCCGTCTAACCGTCCCATAGCCGTCCGTCCGTCCTGTCCAGTCCGAGTTCTCGAACCTCAGACCGTCCGTCCGTGCAGTCTGATTCTCGGCCTGTATCATTTTGGTATCAGAGCTCAAAGCTCCTACACCTTCGGTTGTATCCTATCCTTGTTACTTTTGTTATTTGTTTGGTTCTTCAACTTGTTTTCTTTCCTGCATACCTTTTGATCCGTTTTTGTGCATCTTTCATTCAAGTATTATGTTTTTGGCATCCATCGATTTTCACTTTCCTTTTTGATCGGATTTCCCATTTAATTGCATTTAATTTTCTTGGCTTGCACTTCAAGTTTTTCCATATTTAAAAAAAAAAAAAAAAGAAAGATTGCATTTTCCTATTTTTACTTTTCGATTTTTAACCAAAAAAAAAGAGGAAAACTTACATTCATTGCATATCATAGTTAAATATCCTTATTCTTCTTCTACAGATTCTTTGCAAATCACCCTTTTCTTTCTCTCTTGTCGCAGGACAAACCATGGGAGACCTAAATGGTGCACCAACACAAGCCGAGATCAATGCTCAGCTGATGGCTAACCATGCTGAACTCCAACCCGCCCTGGCTACTGTGACTGAGCAGCTGGCTCAGATAGCAGGAAGGGATCGAGCTAATGTTCCACGGCCAAGGAGGAGAAACCAACCCATTCTGGAAGAACAACAGTCCCAATCCAGTGAGGACAACTCGGACACTGACCGTACCGAACCAGAAGAGCCGCGGCGTGAACAAGCCGGACGTGGGAACCGACGGGAGTATTGGGTCCAAGGCGAAGCAAGCCCGGTCCGAAGGAGATTCAGAGACGATGAAGTAGCTTGGCAGGGAGGCAAGGATCTCAAACTTACTCCTCCGACCTTTGCTGGAAAGGTTGACCCGGACGCCTACATCGAATGGGAGAGGCGCATGGAGTACATCTTTGAGTACTACCGCTATACCGAGGCCAAGAAGATCGCTTTAGCCGCAGCCCAACTGACGGACAATGCCCTAACCTGGTGGGACAGGGAAGTAGCCGAGGTTGGCAGAGTGTATAGGATCGAGACTTGGGATGAGATGCGAGCTAAGCTCCGTGCAAGGTATATTCCCTCATACTATCAGCGGGACTTACTAAAACGTTTTCGCAAGTTGTCTCAGGGTACTAGGTCCGTAGAGGAGTACTTTGAGGAGTTTGAGGCTCTCAAGAACAAGCTCAGGACGCGCGAGGCCGAAGAGGTTATGATGGCTCAGTTCTTAGAAGGCCTTCAAGACCGCATCGCTCGCAAGGTGGAGAGGCAGACCTACGTCAACTTCAATGATCTCCTCCACTATGCCATACAGGCCGAGCAGCACATTAAAAGGAAGAACGCCTCTAGTGCCAGAAACAAGACGCCATGGGCTTCATCCGGATCCAAGGGGGCTGAGAAGAACAAATCCATTGAAGTGGAAAACCGGTTCAAGAAGAGCCAAACCGACCAGTCCAAACCAGGTTCATCCGAACCAGGTAAGGGACAAACACAAGCTCAAAGAACTCGTGATATTACTTGTTTCAAATGTCAGGGGAAGGGGCACTACGCCAGGGACTGTCCGAACAAGCGTGTCATGATCCTTAAGGCAGACGGCGAGTATGAGTCCCAAGACGAGGCCGATGTAGAGATGGCCGACTCAGGAGACGAGATAGTGGACTATGCTGAAACTGGTGAGCTACTGGTGGTCAGACGAGCTCTCAGTGCTCTCTTTGATCCAGAAACCGTCCAACGAGAGAACATCTTCCATACTAGATGTAGCGTGGAAGGCAAGGTATGTAGTCTAATTATTGATGGTGGCTCTTGCACTAACGTGGCCAGCAGGTACCTTGTTGAGAAGTTAGGACTAGCAAAGTTGCCACACCCCAGGCCATACAAGCTCAAGTGGCTCAATGATGAGACGGAGCTTAAAATCTCGGAGCAAGTTGTTGTTTCCTTTTGTATTGGTAAGTACCAGGACCAGGTGAAGTGTGATGTGGTTCCTATGCAAGCCGGTCATCTACTGTTAGGGAGGCCTTGGCAGTTTGACAAGGAGACTATTCACCATGGGAGGACTAACATCTACAGCTTTACCCACAACAACAAGAAGCACAACCTGGCTCCTCTCAGTCCACAAGAGGTGTACGAGATGCAGAGGGCCATGGATCAGTCTGGATTGTTTAGTAAAACTAACCTTTACATCTCTTCTAGTAAATTGATTAAATCATTGCAGCAAGACACACAGGTGCTACTAATGGTTTTCAAGGAAGGTTGTTTTGCAGGCTTTGAGGCACCAGATTGTCCAGCTGAGATGCAAGGACTAATGGACCAGTACAAGGACGTGTTCCCTGAAGAGATAACAGCCGGCTTACCACCCCTCCGAGGCATCGAACATCAGATAGACTTTGTGCCAGGTGCCCCACTTCCAAACCGAGCCGCATACCGAGTCAATCCGGAGGAGGCTAAGGAGCTGGAGAGACAGGTCCAAGACCTCATGGACAAGGGATACATTCGGGAGAGTCTCAGCCCATGTGCAGTACCCGTCCTATTGGTGCCTAAGAAGGATGGAACATGGCGTATGTGTGTTGATTGCCGAGCCATCATAAACATCACCATAAAATATCGGTACCCCATTCCTAGACTTGATGATATGTTAGATGAACGGAGTGGTTCCACTGTGTTTTCCAAGATTGATCTTAGGAGTGGCTATCACCAAGTTCGGATGAAGGAGGGAGACGAGTGGAAGACTGCTTTCAAGACCAAGCAAGGCTTGTATGAGTGGCTGGTGATGCCCTTTGGTCTTACCAACGCCCCTAGTACCTTCATGAGGCTTATGAACGAGGTTCTAAGGCCTTACATTGGTAAATTTGTGGTTGTCTATTTTGATGACATATTGATTTATAGTCAGTGCTTATCCGATCACATTAGTCATGTAGAACAGGTTTTGAAGGCTCTCAGGCAGGAAGGACTCTTTTCCAATCTCAAGAAGTGTGTATTTTGCACTGACCAGTTAATATTTTTAGGCTTTGTTGTGAGCTCACAGGGTTTGAAGGTCGATGAGGAGAAGATCAAGGCCATCCAAGACTGGCCCACACCGACCACTATTGGGCAAGTCCGAAGTTTCCATGGCCTAGCCAGCTTCTATAGGCGGTTTGTCAAGGACTTCAGCACCATTGCTGCACCCATGACCTCAGTGATCAAGAAGAATGTATCCTTTGTTTGGGGCCCTGCCCAAGAGGAGTCTTTCAACAAGCTTAAATATAGTTTAACTCATGCACCCGTTCTTACACTCCCTGATTTTAATAAAACCTTTGAGATTGAGTGTGATGCATCAGATCATGAGACACTTAACCACTTGAGGGGACAGACCACACTCAAGAAGAGGCACGCCAGATGGCTCGAGTTCGTGGACACCTTTCCCTATGTGATCAAGTACAAGAAGGGCAAGGACAATGTGGTGGCCGATGCACTGTCCCGGAGACACACTCTCATTGTGACTATGGAGGCCAAGATCATGGGTTTCGAACATATTAAAGAATCTTATGCCACTGATCTTGATTTTAATGAAGTTTTCAGGAACACTGAGAAGGGGGCTTTTGGGCCATACTACCAGCATGAGGGGTTCCTGTTCAAGGGAAAGAGGCTGTGCATTCCCAAAGGAGCCATGAGGGAACTGCTGGTTCGGGAGGCCCATGGTGGCGGCCTCATGGGACACTTTGGTCGGGACAAAACCTTGAGTGTCCTAACTGAACATTTTTTTTGGCCAAACATGAAGAGGGATGTGGAGAGCATATGCGCCAAGTGCACTACTTGCCTTAAAACCAAGTCCAGGTCACATCCTTACGGTTTACAAATGCCATTACCGATTCCTAACCACCCTTGGGTAGACATTTCTATGGACTTTGTGCTGGGTTTACCCAAGATAAACCACAAGGATTCCATTTTTGTAGTGGTAGACAGGTTCTCCAAGATGGCCCATTTCATAGCCTGTAACACCACTAATGATGCCACTCAGACCGCCGATCTATTCTTCAAAGAAGTGGTCCGACTACATGGAGTTCCTCGAACCATTGTGTCTGACCGTGATGCCAAGTTCCTCAGCCATTTCTGGAGGACACTATGGGGCAAGTTCGGAACCAAGCTACTATTCTCGACCACTTGCCATCCCCAGACCGACGGCCAGACTGAGGTAGTAAACCGTACGCTTTCTCAACTGTTGAGAGCTACGGTCGGTAAGAATTTAAGAAATTGGTTGTCTTGTTTGCCTTTTGTTGAGTTTGCTTATAACCATGCTAGGCACTCTACTACTAACCTGTCACCTTTTGAGATTGTCTATGGGTTTCAGCCAGAGACTCCTTTAGACTTCATTGAACTGCCCAGCTCCATGTACCGCAGTCGTGATGGAGTCGCCAAGGCAGAGTTTGTTAAGAATATGCACCTGAAGGTCAAGGAGAGGATAGAAGCCAAGGCGGCTAAGGTCAAGGCCAAGTATGACCAGAAGAGGAAGGAGGTACTGTTCGAACCCGGGGACTTGGTGTGGTTACACATGCGGCCCGAGAGGTTTCCAGAAGCCCGGAAGTCTAAGCTCTCTCCTCGTGGGACAGGACCATTCCGCATCCTAAAGAAGATCAACGACAATGCCTATATCCTTGACCTCCCAGCTGAATTTAAAATTTCACATACTTTCAATGTCTCGGATTTGTCTCCTTTCCATGCAGATAGTGATGACTTTGCAGATGATGGTGTTCTGAGGCCAGAACCTCTTCAAGAGGGAGGGAATGATGAGGCCATCCAAGTAGAGGTTCCCATAGTTAGGCGCGGTCCGACTACCCGGAGTGGAACCAGGGCCTTGCGAGAAGGTTTCACCAAAGCTGTCCAGCATATCTTTGATCAAGATGGACAGACTGACCAGGAACAGCTGCTGATTGAGAAGATGGTCCAGTTGAAGATTCAAGATCAAGCCGGCCCAAAGGAGGTTCAGGACGCGGCCGACCCGATCCAGTTCAGACTTAACCAAGCCGGACTTCTCATTTCCACATCCGAGCTTGGTCCAGACTCAGTTTCCATTTCATCCACTCCAACTCTTCCCGGTTCTGAGATCTAGCCAACCACCAAGGGGAGTAGCATGTGTTGTACTCTTTTTCCTCACCAGGTTTTGTCCCATTGGGTTTTCTTGGTAAGGTTTTAATGAGGCAACATGCAAGCATGCTATTAGCCTTGGTCTAGGCCTTCTCAAACCGACAACCAGATGTCTGGTTTATTTTAATTTATTTGGTTAAGACTTTGGGCTAATGTTTCAGCCTCATTTTCGGCCAGCTTGTTTAAGGCCTTTTATCTTTGAGTCTCATAAGGGATAAACCCTATATAACTCCATGAAGTTGGCGATTTTTGCCTAAGTCTTTTATGAAATAATTTTGCCTTTGCAAACCTAAAACCCTAAGTCTTTTTCTGTGAGAAAAAAGAGAGAGCAGCTGAATCTTATCAAGCTTCAAACCACCAAGCTTGTGGCGATTCTTCACTTCCATTCCATCCATCGATTTGCCTTGAGAGTGATACACATCCAGCAAGCCAAATCCCATAGCTATCCACCTCCACCCACTGTTCTTGTTGAGAGAGATACACATCCAGCAACAAGGATCCATCCCCCATACTTCTATCCTTCTTTATTTTGTTTATCTTGCATCATATAGTTCTAGATTTCTCCATTCATTATAAAAACCTATAAAAAGTCATATTTGCTTCTGTTCTTCATTAATCATAGTGTTTACTTTCTGTTCATTATTTTGATTCATAAAAACTCATAAGAATAGCATCCTTTTGTTTCAGAAACCAGATCGGCCATCTCCCACTCCATCGCGTCCGTCTAACCGTCCCATAGCCGTCCGTCCGTCCTGTCCAGTCCGAGTTATCGAACCTCAGACCGTCCGTCCGTGCAGTCTGATTCTCGGCCTGTATCACTTGGACTCAGCACGCTGACCCTTCCCGTGGACTGTTCGGGTGATTTTGGCCCACGTGGGCTGTCTGTTCATTATACATAGGACGTTCGTGGGTGTCCGCCAGCACACACAGGACGTCCGTGGCTGTCCGTCAGCAAACACAGGACGTCTGTGGCTGTCCGTGTGTGTCCATGTGTGTCCGGCAGCACACACAGGACGTCTGTGGCTGTCCATGAGTACACATATCAGCACGCTGGTCCTTGGACTCAGCACGCTGGCCCTTCCCGTGGACTGTTCGGGTGATTTTAGCCCACGTGGGCTGTCTGTTCAGTACACACAGGACGTCCGTGGGTGTCCGCCAGCACACACAGGACGTTCTGTCGGTGTCCGCCAGCACACACAGGACGTCCGTGGGTGTCCGTCAGCACACACAGGACGTATGTGTGTTTCCGTGTGTGTCCGTGTGTGTTTGTCAGCACAGACAGGATGTCCGTGGCTTTCCATCAGTACATATATCAGCATGCTGGCCCTTCCCGTGGACTGTTTGGATAATTTTGGCCCACGTGGGCTGTCTGTTCAGTACACACAGGACGTCCGTGGGTGTCCGTCAGCACACACAGGACGTCTGTGGGTGTCCGTCAGCACACACAGGACGGCCGTGGCTGGTCGTTTGTGTCCGTGTATGTCCGTCATCACACACAGGACGTCCGTGGCTGTCCATCAGTACACATATCAGCATGTTGGTCCTTGGACTCAGCATGCTGACCCTTCCCGTGGCTGTTCGGGTAATTTTGGCCCACGTGGGCTGTCTGTTCATTATACACAGGACGTCCGTGGGTGTCCGCCAGCACACACAGGACGTCCGTGGCTGTCCGTCAGCAAACACAGGACGTCTGTGGCTGTCCGTGTGTGTCCATGTGTTTCCGGCAGCACACACAGGACATCTATGGCTGTCCATCAGTACACATATCAGCACGCTGGTCCTTGGACTCAGCACGCTGGCCTTTACCGTGGACTGTTCGGGTGATTTTAGCCCACGTGGGCTGTCTGTTCAGTACACGCAGGACGTCCGTGGGTGTCCGCCAGCACACACAGGACGTTCTATCGGTGTCCGCCAGCACACACAGGACGTTCGTGGGTGTCCGCCAGCACACACAGGACGTCTGTGGCTGTCCGTCAGCACACACAGGACGTATGTGTGTGTCCGTGTGTGTTTGTCAGCACAGACAGGACGTCCGTGGCTTTCCATCAGTACATATATCAGCACGCTGGTCCTTGGACTCAGCACGCTGGCCCTTCCCGTGGACTGTTTGGGTAATTTTGGCCCACGTGGGCTGTCTGTTCAGTACACACAGGACGTCCGTGGGTGTCTTACAGCACACACAGGACGTCCGTGGGTGTCCGTCAGCACACACAGGACGGCCGGGGCTGTCCGTGTGTGTCCGTCATCACACACAGGACGTCCGTGGCAGTCCATCAGTACACATATCAGCACGTTGGTCCTTAGACTCAGCACGTTGGTCCTTGGACTCAGCACTCTGACCCTTCCCGTGGACTGTTCGGGTGATTTTGTCCCACGTGGGCTGTCTGTTCAGTACAAACAGGACGTCCGTCGGTGTCCACCAGCACACACATGACGTCTGTGGCTGTCCGTCAGCACACACAGGACGTCCGTGGCTGTCATCCAGTACACATATCAGCACGCTGGTCCTTGGACTCAGCACGCTGGCCCTTCCCATGGACTGTTTGGGTGATTTTGGGCCACGTGGGCTGTCTGTTCAGTACGCACAGGACGTCCGTGGGTGTCCGCCAGCACACACAGGACGTCCGTGGCTGTCTGTGGCTGTCCGTCAGCACACACAGGCCGTCTGTGTGTCTGTCAGCACACACAGGACATTCGTGGCTGTCTGTGTGTGTTCATGTGTATCCTTCAGCACACACAGGACGTCCGTGGCTGTCCATCAGTACACATATCAGCACCTTGGTCCTTGGAATTAGCATGCTGACCCTTCCCGTGGACTATTCTGGTGATTTTGGCCCATGTGGGTTGTCTGTTCAGTACGCACAAGATGTCCGTGGCTGTCCATCAGTACACATATCAGCACGTTGGTCCTTGGACTCAGCACTCTGACCCTTCACGTGGACTGTTCGGGTGATTTTGGCCCACGTGGGCTGTCTGCTCAGCACACACAGGACGTCCGTGGGTGTCCGTCAGCACACACAGGACGGCCGGGGCTGTCCGTGTGTGTCCGTCATCACACACAGGACGTCCGTGGCAGTCCATCAGTACACATATCAGCACGTTGGTCCTTAGACTCAGCACGTTGGTCCTTGGACTCAGCACTCTGACCCTTCCCGTGGACTGTTCGGGTGATTTTGTCCCACGTGGGCTGTCTGTTCAGTACAAACAGGACGTCCGTCGGTGTCCACCAGCACACACATGACGTCTGTGGCTGTCCGTCAGCACACACAGGACGTCCGTGGCTGTCATCCAGTACACATATCAGCACGCTGGTCCTTGGACTCAGCACGCTGGCCCTTCCCATGGACTGTTTGGGTGATTTTGGGCCACGTGGGCTGTCTGTTCAGTACGCACAGGACGTCCGTGGGTGTCCGCCAGCACACACAGGACGTCCGTGGCTGTCTGTGGCTGTCCGTCAGCACACACAGGCCGTCTGTGTGTCTGTCAGCACACACAGGACATTCGTGGCTGTCTGTGTGTGTTCATGTGTATCCTTCAGCGCACACAGGACGTCCGTGGCTGTCCATCAGTACACATATCAGCACCTTGGTCCTTGGAATTAGCATGCTGACCCTTCCCGTGGACTATTCTGGTGATTTTGGCCCATGTGGGTTGTCTGTTCAGTACGCACAAGATGTCCGTGGCTGTCCATCAGTACACATATCAGCACGTTGGTCCTTGGACTCAGCACTCTGACCCTTCACGTGGACTGTTCGGGTGATTTTGGCCCACGTGGGCTGTCTGCTCAGCACACACAGGACGTCCGTGGGTGTCCGCCAGCACACACAAGACGTCTGTGGCTGTCCGTCAGCACACACAGGACGTCCGTGGCTGTCCGTGTGTGTCCAACAGCACACACAAGACGTCCGCGGTTGTCCATCAGTATACATATCAGCACATTGGTCCTTGGACTCAGCACGCTGACCCTTCACATGGACTTTTCGGGTGATTTTGGCCCACCTGGGATGTCTGTTCGGTACACACAGGACGTCCGTGGGTGTCCGCCAGCACACACAGGACGTCTGTGGCTGTCCGTGGCTGTCCGTCAGCACACACAGGACGTCCATGGCTGTCCGTGTGTGTCCATCAGCACACACAGGACATCCGAGGCTGTCCATCAGTACACATATCAGCACGTTGGTCCTTGAACTCAGCACGTTGACCTTTCCCGTGGACTATTCGGGTGATTTTTACCCACATGGGCTGTCTGTTCAGTATACACAGGACGTCTGTGGGTGTCCGCCAGCACACACAGGACGTCCGTGGCTGTCCGTGGCTGTCCGTCAGCACACACAGGGCGTCCGTGGCTGTCCGTGTGTGTCCGTCAGCACACACATGACGTCTGTGGCTGTTCGTGTGTGTCCATGTGTGTCCGTCAGCACACACAGGACGTCTGTGGCTGTGCATCAGTACACATATAAGCAAGCTAGTCCTTGGACTCAGCACGCTGGCCCTTCCCGTGGACTGTTCGGGTGATTTTAGCCCACGTGGGCTGTCTGTTCAGTACACATAGGACGTCCGTGGGTGTCCGCCAGCACACACAGGACGTCCGTCTTGGTCCGCCAGAACACACATGACATCCGTGGGTGTCCGCCAGCACACACAGGACGTCTGTGGCTGTCCGTGGCTGTCTGTCAGCACACACAGGATGTCTGTGTGTGTCTGTGTGTGTCCGTCAGCACACACAGGACATCCGTGGCTGTCCATCAGTACACATATCAGCACGCTGATCCTTGGACTCAGCACGCTGGCCCTTCCCGTGGTCTGTTCGGGTGATTTTGGCGCACGTGGGCTGTCTGTTCAGTACACACAGGACGTCTGTGGGTGTCTGTCAGCACACACAGGATGTCCGTGGGTGTCCGTCAGCACACAGGACGTCTGTGGCTGTCCGTGTGTGTCCGTGTGAGTCCGTCTGCACACACAGGACGTCTGTGGCTGTTAGTATGAGCACGTTGGTCGTTGGACTCAGCATGCTGACCCTTCCCGTGGACTCTTCGGGTGATTTTGGCCCATGTGGGCTGTTTGTTCAGTACACACAGGACGTCCGTGGGTGTCCGCCAGCACACACAGGACGTCTGTGGCTGTTCGTCAGCACACACATGACGTCTGTGGCTGTTCGGGTGTGTCTGTGTGTGTCCGTCAGCACACACAGGACGTCCGTGGCTGTCCATCAGTACACATATCAGCACGTTGGTCCTTGGATTCAGCACGCTGACCCTTCCCATGGACTGTTCGGTTGATTTTGCCCCAAGTGGGCTGTCTGTTCAGTATACAAAGGACGTCTGTGGGTGTCCGCCAGCACACACAGGACGTCCGTGGCTGTCCGTCAGCAAACACAGGACGTCTGTGGCTGTCTGTGTGTGTCCATGTGTGTCCGGCAGCACACACAGGACGTCTGTGGCTGTCCATCAGTACACATATCAGCACGCTGGTCCTTGGACTCAGCACGCTGGCCCTTCCCGTGGACTGTTCGGGTGTTTTAGCCCACGTTGGCTGTCTGTTCAGTACACACAGGACGTTTGTGGGTGTCCGCCAGCACACACAGGATGTTTTGTCGGTGTCCGCTAGCACACACAGGACGTCCGTGGGTGTCCGCCAGCAGACACAGGACGTCTGTGGCTGTGCTCCGTCAGCACACACAGGACGTATGTGTATGTCCGTGTGTGTCCGTGTGTGTTTGTCAGCACAGACATGATGTCCGCGGCTTTCCATCAGTACATATATCAGCACGCTGGTCCCTGGACTCAGCACGCTGGCCCTTCCCGTGGACTGTTTGGGTAATTTTGGCCCACGTGGGCTGTCTGTTCAGTACACACAGAACGTCCGTCGGTGTCCACCAGCACACACAGGACGTCTGTGGCTTTCCGTCATCACATACAGGACGTCCGTGGCTGTCCATCAGTACACATATCAGCACGCTGGTCCTTGGACTCAGCATGCTGGCGCTTCCCATGGATTGTTTGGGTGATTTTGGCCCACGTGGGCTGTCTGTTCAGAATGCAAAGGACGTCTGTGGGTGTCCGCCAGCACACACGGGACGTCCGTGGCTGTCTATGGCTGTCCGTCGGCACACACAGGACGTCCGTGGGTGTCCGCCAGCACACACAGGACGTCCGTGGGTGTCCGCCAGCACACACAGGACGTCTGTGGGTGTCCGCCAGCACACACAGGACGTCTGTGGCTGTCCGTGGCTGTCCGTACAGGACGTCCATGGCTGTCCGTGTGTGTCCATCAGCACACACAGGACATCCGAGGCTGTCCATCAGTACACATATCAGCACGTTGGTCGTTGAACTCAGCACGTTGACCCTTCCCGTGGACTATTCGGGTGATTTTTGCCCACGTGGGCTGTCTGTTCAGTATACACAGGACGTCTGTGGGTGTCCGCCAGCACACACAGGACGTCCGTGGCTGTCCGTCAGCAAACACAGGACGTCCGTGGCTGTCCGTGGCTGTCCGTCAGCACACACAGGATGTCTGTGTGTGTCTGTGTGTGTCCGTCAGCACACACAGGACATCCGTGGCTGTCCATCAGTACACATATCAGCACGCTGGTCTTTGGACTCAGCACGCTGGCCCTTCCCGTGGTCTGTTCGGGTGATTTTGGCCCACGTGGGCTGTCTGTTCAGTACACACAGGACGTCTGTGGGTGTCTGTCAGCACACACAGGATGTCCGTGGGTGTCCGTCAGAACACAGGACGTCTGTGGCTGTCCGTGTGTGGCCGTGTGAGTCCGTCTGCACACACAGGACGTCCGTGGCTGTTAGTATGAGCACGTTGGTCGTTGGACTCAGCATGCTGACCCTTCCCGTGGACTCTTCGGGTGATTTTGGCCCATGTGGGCTGTCTGTTCAGTACACACAGGACGTCCGTGGGTGTCCGCCAGCACACACAGGACGTCTGTGGCTGTTCGTCAGCACACACATGACGTCTGTGGCTGTTCGTGTGTGTTTGTGTGTGTCCATCAGAACACACAGGACGTCCGTGGCTGTCCATCAGTACACATATCAGCACGTTGGTCCTTGGACTCAGCACGCTGACCCTTCCCATGGACTGTTCGGGTGATTTTGCCCCACGTGGGCTGTCTGTTCAGTATACAAAGGACGTCCGTGGGTGTCCGCCAGCACACACAGGACGTCCGTGGCTGTCCGTCAGCAAACACAGGACGTGTGTGGCTGTCTGTGTGTGTCCATGTGTGTCCGGCAGCACACACAGGACGTCTGTGGCTGTCCATCAGTACACATATCAGCACGCTGGTCCTTGGACTCAGCACGCTGGCCCTTCCCCTGGACTGTTCGGGTGTTTTAGCCCACGTTGGCTGTCTGTTCAGTACACACAGGACGTTTGTGGGTGTCCGCCAGCACACACAGGATGTTTTGTCGGTGTCCGCTAGCACACACAGGACGTCCGTGGGTGTCCGCCAGCAGACACAGGACGTCCGTGGCTGTCCGTCAGCACACACAGGACGTATGTGTATGTCCGTGTGTGTCCGTTTGTGTTTGTCAGCACAGACATGACGTCTGTGGCTTTCCTTCAGTACATATATCAGCACGCTGGTCCCTGGACTCAGCACGCTGGCCCTTCCCGTGGACTGTTTGGGTAATTTTGGCCCACGTGGGCTGTCTGTTCAGTACACACAGGACGTCCGTCGGTGTCCACCAGCACACACAGGACGTCTGTGGCTTTCCGTCATCACATACAGGACGTCCGTGGCTGTCCATCAGTACACATATCAGCACGCTGGTCCTTGGACTCAGCATGCTGGCGCTTCCCATGGATTGTTTGGGTGATTTTGGCCCACGTGGGCTGTCTGTTCAGAATGCAAAGGACGTCTGTGGGTGTCCGCCAGCACACACGGGACGTCCGTGGCTGTCTATGGCTGTCCGTCGGCACACACAGGACGTCTGTGGGTGTCCGCCAGCACACACAGGACGTCCGTGGGTGTCGGCCAGCACACACATGACGTCTGTGGGTGTCCGCCAGCACACACAGGACGTCTGTGGCTGTCCGTGGCTGTCCGTCAGCACACACAGGACGTCCATGGCTGTCCGTGTGTGTCCATCAGCACACACAGGACATCCGAGGCTGTCCATCAGTACACATATCAGCACGTTGGTCGTTGAACTCAGCACGTTGACCCTTCCCGTGGACTATTCGGGTGATTTTTGCCCACGTGGGCTGTCTGTTCAGTATACACAGGACGTCTGTGGGTGTCCGCCAGCACACACAGGACGTCCGTGGCTGTCTGTGGCTGTCCGTAAGCACACACAGGGCGTCCGTGGCTGTCCGTGTGTGTCCGTCAGCACACACAGGACGTCTGTGGCTGTTCGTGTGTGTCCATGTGTGTCCGTCAGGACACAAAGGACGTCTGTGGCTGTCCATCAGTACACATATAAGCAAGCTAGTCCTTGGACTCAGCACGCTGGCCCTTCCCGTGGACTGTTCGGGTGATTTTAGCCCACGTGGGCTGTCTGTTCAGTACAAATGGGACGTCCGTGGGTGTCCGCCAGCACACACAGGACGTCCGTCTTGGTCCACCAGAACACACAGGACATCCGTGGGTGTCCGCCAGCACACACAGGACGTCCGTGGCTGTCCGTGGCTGTCCGTCAGCACACACAGGATGTCTGTGTGTGTCTGTGTGTGTCCGTCAGCACACACAGGACATCCGTGGCTGTCCATCAGTACACATATCAGCACGCTGGTCCTTGGACTCAGCACGCTGGCCCTTCCCGTGGTCTGTTCGGGTGATTTTGGCCCACGTGGGCTGTCTGTTCAGTACACACAAGACGTCTGTGGGTGTCTGTCAGCACACACAGGATGTCCGTGGGTGTCCGTCAGCACACAGGACGTCTGTGGCTGTCCGTGTGTGTCCGTGTGAGTCCGTCTGCACACACAGGACGTCCGTGGCTGTTAGTATGAGCACGTTGGTCGTTGGACTCAGCATGCTGACCCTTCCCATGGACTCTTCAGGTGATTTTGGCCCATGTGGGCTGTCTGTTCAGTACACACAGGACGTCCGTGGGTGTCCGCCAGCACACACAGGACGTCTGTGGCTGTTCGTCAGCACACACATGACGTCTGTGGCTGTTCGCGTGTGTCTGTGTGTGTCCATCAGAACACACAGGACGTCCGTGGCTGTCCATCAGTACACATATCAGCACGTTGGTCCTTGGACTCAGCACGCTGACCCTTCCCATGGACTGTTCGGGTGATTTTGCCCCACGTGGGCTGTCTGTTCAGTATACAAAGGACGTCCGTGGGTGTCCGCCAGCACACACAGGACGTCCGTGGCTGTCCGTCAGCAAACACAGGACGTGTGTGGCTGTCTGTGTGTGTCCATGTGTGTCCGGCAGCACACACAGGACGTCTGTGGCTGTCCATCAGTACACATATCAGCACGCTGGTCCTTGGACTCAGCACGCTGGCCCTTCCCGTGGACTGTTCGGGTGTTTTAGCCCACGTTGGCTGTCTGTTCAGTACACACAGGACGTTTGTGGGTGTCCGCCAGCACACACAGGATGTTTTGTCGGTGTCCGCTAGCACACACAGGACGTCCGTGGGTGTCCGCCAGCAGACACAGGATGTCCGTGGCTGTCCATCAGCACACACAGGACGTATGTGTATGTCCGTGTGTGTCCGTGTGTGTTTGTCAGCACAGACATGACGTCCGTGGCTTTCCATCAGTACATATATCAGCACGCTGGTCCCTGGACTCAGCACGCTGGCCCTTCCCGTGGACTGTTTGGGTAATTTTGGCCCATGTGGGCTGTCTGTTCAGTACACACAGTGTCATGTCCCCGATCCTAGATGGATCGGCCGGACGGGCCATGGTGCGGGGAGACGCACCAGTCAGGTCATTAGACCTTGAGACAAGCGTATCATGGCCCTGAATGAAGGTTAAGGGCATCAGTCAGCTGAGACTTAACCAGGATACGATGGAAACAAGGGTAAAGGAGCTGGGTGAGTGTTTAGGCAGCTGGACGAGTGTTGGTTTGAGTTCAATCAGCTCGGTTCAGCTGGTATTCAGTTCACCATGATCTGTTCAGCTCACAGGAGCTGGTGGACTAGCTCACTCAGCTGGGAACAGCTGGAGGTCAGCTCAATCCGGTGAAAGGTGCGTTCTGGTTCGGATCAGTGTGGGTGAGTCCGGGACGGTTACTGGGTGAGCCGATGGTCCGGGTGCAGGACGGTTCGACCAAATCGGTCTTAGGCTTGGGACAGGGAGCGGGCAAGCTCCCAGAGTGTGAGCTGAGGCTCAGTGATCGATTTACCAAAGGAAAAAAGGGGAGAAATCGCCAAGGGGCGGTTATGGGACGGTTTTGGGAAGAAGGGATGGGATCTTGGTAACTGTTCGCCCAGGCGGTTGGGGACAGTTTAAATCGTCCTCTCTCTCTCATTTCTGATCATTCTGGTCGGTTTTTACTCATTCCATACGGAGAGAAACACAGAGAAAATTCAAGAGAGAAAGAGAGACAGAAACTTTGGATCGGCCGATTTGATCCAAGAGATTGTTCTTGAGTGTTCCTGGTGTGTTTGGGCGTGTGATCAAGAGGATGGATTTGAGACAGAAAGACAAGGAGAAGGCAAAGGAGAAAGAGAAGGAAGTCACCCCTGGAGACCGAACTCCTAAGGTGAGAGGTGTGGCCAAGAGTAACCGGACAAGGCCGCGGATGATGGCCGTGTGAGCCTGGCCGGTTTGGATCGATTGGCCACTCCTTACTCTGACTTCTTCTACTCTGTTTCTTCATATATGTTGTGCTATGGAATGTTTTATGATGTTACAGGAAAGGATTCATTGATCCTAAGGCCTTGGCCTGATCAAATTCCCATGAAAGTCCCTTGTTCTTGTGTGGGCTGTTCATGGCCGAGATCACTATGATCTGAGCCGATTCTTTTGAATCTGATTATGGGAATATTTTTCTTCTGAATTATCATGAGTTTTCATTAATTTTATTTGGTATTTGGATCTCTTTTTAAAGGGGTCAGATTTGACATTTTTGATGATTGTTCTTGACTAGATTGGATCCGACCATGCAATGTGATTTGATTCTTGTTTTGTAATCTAACCTTGTGATTGTGTGTTTGTTTGTGTTGGATCCAGGACCAGAAATGTACTGTGGGAACCAAAATTCGCACTGTCGATTTCCGTTTAAATAAGGAACCTAGGAAAACCCTAATTTCCCAGAGGACCCGGATCTCTGCGAGAGCCAACGACAAGTAACCAAACAAATGCAGAAAATATGAGAAAACATGATAAAAAGAATTTACAAAGAAAGTAGATCTTATTTCGAATTCGCGTAAGAGCGTTGCGATCATTACAAAAGAATACAAAGGCTTTGGCCGCAGGGGCCGTCAGCGAGTTACCTAGTTCTAGCAGCCTAAAAGCTCAAACCTAGTTGAGTCGCAGCTCGATAACAAAAGACGAAAAAAGATATATAAAAGGTTTTCGATTGATTTCGGACTGAACCTTGTTAAAGGCTGCCTACGTACCCCTTTCGAGGATCAAGCCGAACGTAGTTCAATTGATAGAGCTGGACAAGAGATCGAACTGCCTGGGCGAGTTCGTCTAGTAATTGAGTGCCAGTCATAAAAACCGAACTTGTCGAGAATAAAGCCTAGAGTTTCTAAGTGCAGAGAATTCCGAGTCTAAAAAGCTCTCCACCTCTTGCTCCTCGCCTAGGACTCCTTATATACTAGCTCCAAGGTCGGTTTACGCTTTTACTCTTCTGCCCTTAAGCCGTCATAGCATAAAAATGGAGATATTCTATTTTTCCCGATCTTCACAATTATCTTCAAAACTTCCGTATTTATCCGCGGACACTTGACATTTATCCTTCCTTGTGGACCAAGCGTAAACCAGGCTGTGGTTTACGGGCTTTTGGTTAGGAAAATCATAGGATGGGCCTCGAGTCGTGTTTTAGGTCCCTTTGGGCCGTCTTCCGACTCGACAAGTTTACTACGAGTTTTCCGCGGTTTCTAATCCGCGAATTTTGATCGATGAATTAGAATGGCGGGAAACATGGACTGAGCTTGCTACGGTCTTCGGGAGATAGCATTCGAAGGTTTTGACGAGAATGCAGGAACTGGTGTCGTATTGACGTTCGGAAAGGTTCAATCGCTACACAGCGACCGAACTTTGGCTCGAGCCCGGTCGCTTCGTAGCGACCGAGCGGGACGAGCCCTCGGTCGCTACGTAGCGATCGAGCTTTGGCCCGAGCTCGGTCGCTACGTAGCGACCGAGCTATGGCTCGAGCTCGGTCGCTACGTAGCGACCGAGTGGGACGATCGCTCGGTCGCTACGTAGCGACCGAGCGGGACGATCGTTCGGTCGCTACGTAGCGACCGAGCGGGACGATCGCTCGGTCGCTACGTAGTGACCGAGCGTTTCCTTCGGACAATCGGTATTTAGTGGTTCGATTGAGATTTGGACGATATTTTACTGCAAGGCTGTTTGTAAAGATATCTTTACGAAGATTACTTTTCGTAAAAACGGTTATGCTGACTTTTACGGACTTTCAGGCATTGATTCCGTCGTGACCGATTTTGACCCCAACAGTTAGCCCCCCAGCTAGTTAGAACCATGAGCTTACAGCGTGAGGTTCTAGCGAGTGGCCTAGCAAGTTAGGCAAGTAAGGTGAGTTAGGCGGAATTAATGGTTGAAAAGGTCAGTGGTAACTGGTTTTCTCGCTCTTCTAAAAACAGAACGCGATAAGATTGGGGCTGCGCCTTATGACGGCTGCCTACGTACCCTTGTTGAAGGGATCAAGCCTTTCGTAGTTCGTCTTTGAGTTAAGGATCTTATGACTAGTTTTCTAGTGAGACCTTTATGGTCTAGTTTTTATGTAGCGGTTATAAGGCGTGTTGCTGCCGATGGCATTTTGTATGGATGTAGAAGGAAAACTACGAGTGGTCATCTCGTAATCTAACTCTGTGTGAATTGCTATATCCGTAATCTGTTTCGAGAGTTTTCCGCAGTGTGTAAACTTGCGGGATTTCTGAAGATTCTCGAATATTGGCAAAGAGACAAATTTTGGGATCTCGTATCAGGGTGTTTGATACTATGCCTAGAGATGTTAGAGACCAGTGCGCTGGGTTTAGGGCAAGACCTAGGTTTACTCCTGGTTTTAGAGGGTGCGATGACAGTTTCATCCTGATTCCATACCGATTTAAAGTCCGCGATAGGTTCTCGGCTTATACGACTTGTATGGTTGGAATCGAGCATCTCTCCGGAGATCGGAAGTGCTGGACCAAAATTTCGGATTTCTTTTATAGCGCTATTATCCTTGTGTCGGATGTACGAGAGTCATCTCTACGAGATGGCTAAGTCTGTTTAGGACGTTGAGAGTTTGTTGTGATCAGCAACAAACTTAATGGTAAAAAATACCGTTTCGAGTCTTCACGAAGGATATGTTTTGAGAAGATGTTAGTGCGTATGACTGTCCGGTCTTCCAAGAAAATGTTTTTATCGAGGAAGGAAATTTCGTCGAAGAACGAATCTTCAGGCGTCTGCGACGTCTCGCGATGCTGAAGATTTGTTATTCTTTCGTATGCCGTGTTTCGGGCTTGAAATGTTCGCGGGTTTGTAGATGTTTCGCGATGTTGCAAGGGTTTAGTCTTAGCCCTGCGTTTGAGAAACATTCTGGTTTGACTACAAATGTTCGCAGCCAAAATTGTTGTTCCTGTTTGGATGCTAATAGTTTTATTTGCGATCGAGGAATTATGACTGAGGTGTCACAGGCGTTTTCCTTCATAGTGTTTTGTGAAGTGTTGGCCTTCCGAGATCTATTTCGTGGATTCTTTAGGATGTTTCGTATAGCTCTAGGAGCTTTGTTCTGAATTTTTCCTTACATGCCGCGTATTACGGTTAAAACGTTGCGGGCTTGGAGGAGCGTATTGAACTTGGTCAATTTTCGAAAAGTTTATATTTTCCGTTAACCGTTTGGTTGTTAGGACTTAGTTTCGTTACGAAGAATTTATCATATGATTTCCGACTGTGGGCTATACGATAATTTATCATATCACATAACCGATTTTACGAAGGTCGTAACTCAGTGATATGTATACATATGTCAAAGTAGCATTGTTTCTGCGGGTTCTACGAGAAACGTTCCCGTTGTGATTTTGATCTTAGGTGAAAGTTGCTTGGAGTTACCCATGGAGTATTACCGAAGTTTATTTCAATACGATCTAGTCGCGGGACGTTTTTCATAGGTTACGCTTGGACTGTGATTTGGTTGTTTCCACGTTGACGACTTGGGATATGTCGGTTCCGAGGAAATTGCCAGAAATGAATCGGTTTTAAGACGACGTTCATGTCTCTAACTTTTTCTCTTTTTGGGAAGCGAGCTTGATATGCGTGGCGATCGTTTCTCAACTTTCGGAGAGTTTAGATCGGTTTGCAAGATCTGGATGACCAATTATGGAACAATATATCGAGACAGGAAAAAATCGCTTAAAACTTAGTTCGCTAGACTATCCGCCTAGGTTTTACGTTTCCTAAAGTTCTATGGCAGCCTCAAAGTAATTTCCTACGAAAATTCCAAGTCTGATTTCAAAAATTTCAAGTCGGAAATACCTTAGTTCTCTCGAAGATGCAGTTTTGTCCCTTCTCAGTTTTGCGTGCTCATTTCTGCTTCCTATTCTCGTGTATGTTCGCCATTTCCGATATTGGTGTTTATCCTTTGAAACTTGACATTTATCTTCCGAACTTGACTGTTATCTTCTCCTTAGATAAGACGTCGATTTTTGTAAAAAGGTCCAACGTAATCGTATAGTTAAGGCGGCTAAGGTGTTAAGTTAACCATTGCCGTTTTATACGATTAATCTGAATCCATGCGAGAAAATAGGTCTTTGCGGTTTTTTTTTTTTTTTTTTTATATCGTAAAGTCTGAATGGTAACTTCAATCGAGGCGAAACAAGAGACGTTTGATCGAGATTCGAAAGTGAACGCAAAGATGGAGGTAGGGTGAGCAGAAACAAGCCAAGGAGTTTAAGATGAGGTTTACTTGTTTTTGTCGTAAAATCTCAACGGAAACTCCGATTGAGACGAAATGAAAAGCGTTTCGATGAGAATTGAAAGGAGAACGCAAAGGAGGACCCCTTTGAGGCCTGACAGGTCGCTATAGCGAGTGAGGATGTCATCTCGGTCGCTATAGCGAGTGGAAGGGAGCCGAGACGAGTCCCACTTGTTTTCGTCGTAAAATCTCAACGGAAACTCCGATTGAGACGAAACGAAAAGCATTTCGAAGAGGATTCAAAGGAGAACGCAAAGGAAGAACCCTTTGAGGACTTACAGGTCGCTACGTAGCGACTGACAGTCTGACAGGTCGCTACGTAGCGAATGGAAGCAAGCCGAGTAGCGTCCTACTTGTTTTCGTCGTAAAATCTCAACGGAAACTCCGATAGAGACGAAACGAAAACCGTTTCGATGAGGATTCAAAAGACAACCCAAAGGAGGACCTTTCTGAGGCCTTACAGGTCGCTATGTAGCGACTGACAGTCTCACAGGTCACTACGTAGCGAGTGGAAGCAAACCGAGAAGAGTCCTACTTGTTTTCGTGGTAAAATCTAAACGGAAACTCCGATTGAGACGAAACGAAAAGCGTTTCGACGAGGATTCAAAAGAGAACCCAAAGGAGGACCTTTCTGAGGCCTTACAGGTCGCTACGTAGCGACTGACAGTCTGTCAGGTCGCTACGTAGCGAGTGGAAGCAAGCCGAGACGAGTCCCACTTGTTTTCATCGTGAAATCTCAACGGAAACTCCGATTGAGACGAAACGAAAAGCGTTACGACGAGGATTCAAAAGAGAACCCAAAAAAAAACCTTTCTGAGGCCTTACAGGTCGCTACGTAGTGACTGACAGTCTGACAGGTCGCTACGTAGTGTGTGGAAGCAAGCCGAGACGAGTCCCACTTGTTTTCGTCGTAAAATCTCAACGGAAACTCCGATTGAGAAGAAACGAAAAGCGTTTCGACGAGGATTCAAATGAGAAACCATAGGAGGACCTTTCTGAGGCCTTACAGGTCGCTACGTAGCGACTGACAGTCTGACAGGTCGCTACGTAGCGAGTGGAAGCAAGCCGAGACGAGTCCCACTTGTTTTCGTTGTAAAATCTCAACGGAAACTCCGATTGAGACGAAACGAAAAGCGTTTCGACGAGGATTCAAAAGAGAACCCAAAGAAGGACCTTTCTTAGGCCTTACAGGTCGCTACGTAGCGACTGACAGTCTGACAGGTCGCTACGTAGCGAGTGGAAGCAAGCCGAGAAGAGTCCCACTTGTTTTCGTCGTAAAATCTCAACCGAAACTCCGATTGAGACGAAACGAAAAGCGTTTCGACGAGGATTCAAAAGAGAACCCAAAGGAGGACCTTTCTGAGGCCTTACAGGTCGCTATGTAGCGAGTGGAGAGTTGGCTTGAGCTCGGTCACTACGTAGCGACCGAGCAGCGTGTGCGTGCTCGGTCGCTACGTAGCGACCAAGCAGTGTGTGTGCTCGGTCGCTACGTAGCGACCAAGCAGTGTGCGTGCTCGGTCGCTACGTAGCGACCGAGCAGCGTGTTTGTGCTCGGTCGCTACGTAGCGACCGAGCAGCGTGTGCGTGCTCGGTCGCTACGTAGCGACCGAGCTGTGTAATCGTTTTGTTGTGTTTCCTTTTTCCGCGATTAACGTAGGGGTTTTTCAGCGGTTTTTTTGGGAGAACAAGTTTTATCCTTCCGAAATGTTTTCGGAAAATGTGTTTTGGTAAAACCCTTACGCATCGAGATTTGTTTACGGGGTTTTGATAAGATTTATCGTTTCCCTTCTTGTTTACAGGGAGAAATCGCGAGCTTGTTTTAGTGCTCTTCTTGTGGCGGAAGGTCGCGACTAAGTTCTCGATTTTGTTGAAAACTACGGCGTTTGCGTAAGCGTTGGCCATAGGAGCAGTCAGTGCTGCGAGTTTGTCTTTCATATATCCAAACATCGTTTCGATCAAGCGTTTTGTGGCCATGAGTAAGAGTAATCCGTAACCCCCCCTCCTTCTAGCGCCAAACTGTGGGAACCGAAATTCGCACTGTCGATTTCCGTTTAGATAAGAAAACTAGGAAAACCCTAATTTCCCAGAGGACCCGGATCTCTGCGAGAGCCAACGACAAGTAACCAAACAAATGCGGAAAATATGAGAAAACATGATAAAACGAATTTAAAAAGAAAGTAGATCTTATTTCGAATTCGCGTAAGAGCGTTGCGATCATTACAAAATAATACAAAGGCTTTGGCCGCAGGGGCCGTCAGCGAGTTACCTAGTTCTAGCAGCCTAAAAGCTCAAACCTAGTTGAGTGTCCGTTTGTGCCCCTCATCACAAACAAGACGTCCGTGGCTGTCCATCAGTACACATATCAGCACGTTGGTCCTTGGACTCAGCACGCTGACCCTTCCTGTGGACTGTTTGGGTGATTTTGGCCCACGTGTGCTGTCTGTTCAGTACACACGGGACGTCCGTGGGTGTCCGCCAGCACACACAGGACGTCTGTGGCTGTTTGTGGCTGTCCGTCAGCACACACAGGACGTCCGTGAGTGTCCGTTTATGCCCCTCATCACACATAAGACGTCTGTGGCTGTCCATCAATACACATATCAGCACGTTGGTATTTGGACTCAGCACCCTGACCCTTCCCGTGGACTGTTCGGCTGATTTAGGCCCACGTGTGCTGTTTGTTCAGTACACACTGGACGTCCGTGGGTGTCCGCCAGCACACACAGGACGTCTGTGGCTGTCTGTGGCTGTCCGTCAGCACACACAGGCCATCTGTGTGTGTTCGTGTGTGTCCGTGTGTGTCCGTCAGCACACACAAGACGTCTGTGGCTGTCCATCAGTACACATATCAGCACGCTGGTCCTTGGACTCAGCACGCTGGCCCTTCCCGTGGACTTTTCGGGTGATTTTGGCCCACGTGGGCTGTCAGTTCAGTACACACAGGACGTCCGTGGGTGTCTGCCAGCACACACAGGACGTCCGTGTGTGTCAGTGTGTGTCCATGTGTGTCCGTCAGCACACACAGGACGTCCGTGGCTGTCCATCAGTACACATATCAGCCTGCTGGTCCTTGGACTCAGCACGCTGGCCCTTCCCGTGGACTGTTTGGGTGATTTTGGCCCACGTGGGTTGTCTGTTCAGTACACACAGGACGTCCGTGGGTGTTTGTCAACACACACATGACGACCGTGGGTGTCCTTCAGCACACAGGACGTTTGTGGCTGTCTGTGGCTCTCTGTCAGCACACACAGGACGTCCGTGGCTGTCCGTGTGTGTCCGTGTTTGTCCGTCAGCACACACAAGACGTCTGTGGCTGTCCATCAGTACACATATCAGCACGCTGGTCCTTGGACTCAGCACGCTGGCCCTTCCCGTGGACTTTTCGGGTGATTTTGGCCCACGTGGGCTGTCAGTTCAGCACACAAAGGACGTCTGTGGCTGTCCGTCAGCACACACAGACCGTCCGTGTGTGTCAGTGTGTGTTCCAGTGTGTCCGTCAGCACACACAGGACGTCCGTGGCTGTCCATCAGTACACATATCAGTACGCTGGTCCTTGGACTCAGCACGCTGGCCCTTCCCGTGGACTGTTCGGGTGATTTTGGCGCATGTGGGCTGTCTGTTCAGTACACACAGTACGTCCGTGGGTGTCCGCCAGCACACACTGGACGTCGGTGGCTGTCTGTGGCTGTCCGTCAGCACACACAAAACTTCTGTGGCTCTCTGTGGCTGTCCGTCAGCACACACAGGATGTCCGTGGCTGTCTGTGTGTGTTAGTGTGTGTCAGCACACACAGGACTTCCGTGGCTGTCTGTGGCTGTCCGTCAGCACACACAGGACGTCCGTGGCTTTCCGTGTGTGTCAGCACACACAGGACGTCCGTGGCTGTCCATCAGTACACATATCAGCACGTTGGTCCTTGGACTCAGCAGGCTGACCCTTTTCGTGGACTGTTCGGGTGATTTTGGCCCACGTGGGCTGTCTGTTCAGTACAAGCAGGACGTCCGTGGGTGTCCGCCAGCACACACATGACGTCTGTGGCTGTCTGTGGCTGTCCGCTAGCACACAAAAAAAAGGGGTTATTGTTACAATTTTTTGAGACTAATTTTTTCAGTCACATATTTGTGACATAATAGAGACTATTTTGTTACTTATATTTTACGTTACAAAAAAGTAGCTTCTTCGTCACAATATCGTGACTAGTTTTTATGTAACAAAATTTTGTCATAATTGGTGACATATATAAGACGAAAATAAATGTAACAATTGTCGTGACAAAATTGTGACTACTTTCACTGTTACCAATATGACTAATATATGACTGAATCTTGTGTCGCCGTTTATGACGATAGAAAGACTAAATGTTTGTCACGAATTCCTACAAAACAATGACAAAAAAAATTGTTGTAAGTTGTGACTTTAAAATATAGCAATTACGTTACAATAGCTGGTTTCGCTACACTATGCAAGTGGCTCGTTTGGTGGCATGGTCTCTTATCGTTCAAGATGTCGAAGATAAAGAAACACTTGTCTACCATTGAGCTTTGAGTCAGGTCTGTGTTATTACACACTTTTCACTTCTCCCACGGTATTTTGTTTCAGGTTACATGAAGGTCACTCGCAACAATTGACTGGTGCTTTTTTTATCAGTGCATAAGCGGATGAAAATTAAGTTTTCTTAGTGACAATATCAATTAGTTAAGTTTAGGAATCATTAAACGTGATATGCACATATGAATAAAGCAAGCAATTAATATGGTATCCGAGCAGAGTAGGGTATATCCCAATTTTTTTCTCAGCAGTCTTGTTCCTCTCTTCTTCTTCGCTATTACTCTGCAACGTCATACTCTGTTTCTCTACAACTTTTTTTTTCTCGGATTCTTAATCTTCATTATGTTAAGACTCAACAGCAGAGAGAACACACAAGATCCTCATAGCACTCTCCTTTGTATCAACACGTTAAGTGTTATTAAGCTGATCACAAATCTCAATTATTTGAAGTGGAGCAAGCAGGTTTGGGCTTTCCTTGAGGCTCATGAACTCTCCAACATTTCATTGAATTCACAGACGTTGCTCCTGCAAAAACGTTTACATGTTCACTAGTCTGATAAAATAATAACGTAGAAAACGCAAAACACTAAACCGTCTGAAACACAACAAACCGTTTCTTTCGTTTTCTGCACAGCTCACTCCATCAAGAGTCTGCTCCCTAACAAACCAGAAGATTGAAAAGGATGAGGCTCTTGGTCCAATCCGACAAGAGGAAGAGCAAGCGATGAAGAACGAGAACTCGTGAACACGCTGGCCGGTGGTTTTTGACTCCCTACACCGGCCAGCGTCGCTGCGTCGGAGAGATTGATGCTTTCCTATCGACAAAGAGGCAGCACACTTCCACCCCATCTTCCTGCGAGAGCCTGAAGAACCGGAGCAGGAGCTCCAAACGAACAGGGCGACACGACTGACTACTGAAACAACACCGTACAAAGGAGAACGGACTGAGCATGTCCTCGAAGCTCAAAGTCTCCGGTAAACAGCGAACGAGGACACCTTTAGCAAACCTTCACGTGGACATATAAGCGACGATTTGCTCCTGCTTGGCAACCTTCGTTATGTTTATTTTTTTTTTGTAACAGGAATTAATTTCCTTATTAAAAAGAAACATTTGTTGGAGAAAAGGAATTTCCCAATAAGTACAAAACTAAAACTAAAACTAAAACTAAAGCTAAAAGGAATAAGTATATTTTAGATATGTATCTATCCATATATTATATAACGAAGATAAAGAAGAATCGATAGCGAATAAATACATCACCCTTCTCATAACGTGACCTTATATCATAAATTCAGCCACTCCATCATCCATCGAGTTGACTTTTGCAGTTTTATATTGATATAATTGTCATCTCCTTTTGGTGAGTTATTGATATACAACTGATATTTTTTCGTAAGTTTATGTTTTTATCGTTTCTTGTTGAAGCAAAATCTAATTATACTTTTTTACAGATAATTTTGATGTCGTCTACTAACGATATTAAAATCTTAAGAAGGTGGATGTATGAAAGAATCGATCATACGACTAATCAAGTCTCAGAAGAATTTTTTCAAGGATTAAGGAACTTTATACAAATTGCAAAGAATCAACAGCTTTTTATTGAAAGTGGGAAACTTTTCTGTCCATGTTCGAAGTGTGAGAACGGAAAATTACTACAAGAAGATGTTGTTTCGAAGCATTTATATAATAGAGGATTTATGTCTAATTATTGGGTTTGGATTTCTCATGGAGAAGATTATGATATTCTAAATAATCATTCTGAGGTTTTTGATGATTTTGAAGATGGTGGTGAAGATCCATTGCAAACTGAAACTGCTACGGAGCCAGTAAATCCTTATGTGGCTATGGCTTCTGATGCTTTTCCTCATATGGAAGAAGAACCGAATGCTGGGGCAAAAATGTTTTATGATATATTAGATGCTGCAAAACATCCCATATATAATGGATGTAAAGAAGGTCTTTCACAGTTCTCATTAGCATCTCGACTCATGAGTTTGAAGACAGATTATAATCTACCTCAGAACTGTATGGATTCAATTTCTCAGATGATGCAAGATTATTTACCTGAAGGCAACAATTCAATGAATTCATACTATGATATAAAGAAGCTTATGCGGTTGTTGGGTTTGCCTTATCAAAAAATTGATGTTTGTCGAGATAACTGCATGATATTTTGGAAGGATGATGCGAAAGAGGAGGTGTGCAAATTCTGTAGGAAAGACAGATTTCGACCTATTCAGAAGCCTGGCCAGAAAAAGGTTGCATATCAACAAATGTTTTATTTGCCGATAGCAGATAGACTACAAAGACTATTTCATTCAGGTAAAACAGCAAAAGATATGAGATGGCATGCAGAACACACGTCGAATGCTGGAGAGATGTGTCATCCCTCAGATGGAGAAGCATGGAAACATTTTAATAAGGTATTTCCTACTTTTGCTGCTGAACCAAGAAACGTTTACCTTGGCTTATGCACAGACGGATTCAGTCCATTTGGTATGTCTGGACATAACTATTCTCTGTGGCCTGTTATCATGACTCCTTATAATCTACCACCAGAGATGTGCATGAAACAAGAACTTATGTTTCTAACGATTCTTGTTCCTGGTCCAAATCATCCGAAGAGAAGTCTGGATATTTTTCTTCAACCGTTGATAGAGGAGTTAAAGGATTTGTGGATTAATGGCATTCAAACTTATGATATTTCTACCAAGCAAAATTTTCAGTTACGGGCAGTACTTATGTGGACAATTAGTGACTTTCCAGCTTATGGTATGCTTTCTGGGTGGACAACTCATGGTCGACTGGCATGTCCTTATTGTATGGATCAGACGGATGCATTTCAGTTGAAAAATGGTAGAAAGACAAGTTGGTTTGATTGTCATCGACGTTTTTTACCGACTGATCATAGCTATAGGAGGAACAAGAAGAACTTTAAAAGAGGAAGGGTTGTCGTTGATGGTCCACCTGAAATACTTACAGGCGAGGAAATCTGGAATGAAGTCAGCCAGTTGCCAAAAACAGTTGGTTGCGGAGGAAACCATGGGAAATTAAAAGGATATGGTGAAACTCACAACTGGCATAAGCAGAGTATATTTTGGGAGCTGCCATATTGGAAAGACCATAAACTTCGTCATAATCTTGATGTGATGCATATCGAAAAAAACTTTCTCGATAACATCATCAATACTTTGTTGAATGTGCAAGGGAAGACAAAAGATAAGATCCAATCACGACTTGATTTGGCAGAGTATTGTAATCGCAAAGAACTGCATTTAACAGCTGATGGAAAGGCACCAGTCCCCATTTTTAGACTACAAGGCGATGTAAAAACAGCTTTTCTAAAATGGCTCGAAAAAGATGTGAAATTCTCTGATGGATATGCATCAAGTCTATCCAAATGTGTTGATTTATCAAGTGGGAAATTATCAGGAATGAAAAGTCATGATTGTCACGTTTTAATGCAACGACTACTTCCAGTTGCATTTGCCGAGCTGATGGATAAATCTGTTCATGAAGCACTATCAAGTAAGTATTTCTCTTTGCAATTTTAAAATTACTACTAGAAATAAATTTGAACGCATAATCTAAATTTAACTTCCTTTGTTTATAGGTGTTAGTTTGTTTTTTTCGTGATATTTGCGCAAAAACTTTACATGAAGACAATCTTGCATTATTGGAAAAGAACATTGGTGTGGTTCTTTGTAATCTGGAAAAAGTTTTTCCTCCATCCTTTTTTGATGTTATGGAACATTTAACCATTCATCTGGCACACGAAGCTAGACTTGGAGGACCTGTGCAGTTTAGATGGATGTATGTTTTCGAACGACAAATGGGACATCTGAAAAACAAAGTTAAAAATAAAGCAAAAGTTGAAGGTTCTATTGTTGAACAATATGTCAATGAAGAAATTTCTGCTTTTGGTACTTATTACTTTGAGCCACATATCAAGACAAAAAGCCGAAGAGAAGATCGACACTATGATGGATGTAGTCAAATTGATACAAACGAGAACAATGAAGTGCCAGATATTTTTCATCAGCAAGGAAGAGGAAGTGGTAAAGAGAAAGAAATATGGCTTCAAGATAAAGACTACATTATCGCGCATACATATGTTCTACTGAATTGCGAACAAGTAAGGCCATTTGAAAGGTAACTATAATTAATAAATACAGGTATTAATTTATATTTACACAAACTTTAATAGAGAAACCCATCTTTAAGTTTTATAATTTTCTTTTTGTAGGTTATTTGATGAGAATATGGCCATTTCATATCCTGGAATAAGTGAAAATGATCTAAGTCAGCTTAAAGAAAAAGAATTTGCAAAGTGGTTACAAAATCATGTAAGAATTTATAAAAATTCTTTACATTTTTGATACTTTAAATTTATATTAATTTATTATTTTGTCAATATATATCAGGTGGAGAATAATAAGATAAATATTCCGTGGTTACAAACGTTTGCACATGGTCCTATGACAAAAGTTACTTGTTGGCCGATATATTTTTGTCGGGGATATATATTTCACACATATGACCATGGAAAAGACAAAACAAATGCAAATTATGGAGTTTGTGTGAAAGACACAACATCTCATGGATCAAGCAGAGAACCTGATTTTTATGGAGTATTACGAGAGATCTATGAGCTCCATTATCCTGGACCGGTGCATCTTAAAGTTGTGCTTTTTAAATGTGATTGGTATGATTCAACCATTGGAAAAGGTGTACGGGTGAACAAGTCTGGGATTATTGATGTTCATACTGGAAAGCGTCATGGAAAATATGATCCCTTTATTTTAGCTTCACAAGCAGATCAAGTATGTTATGTTCCGTATCCACGAGTAACTCAGAAGAAAGACCATCACTGGAAAGCAGCTATTGTGATTCAACCACGGGGAAAAATATTGGTGAATCAAAATTTTGATTCCACTGCAATGCAACATAGTGATGATAATTCAGTTGTTTCTACTGATCTACTACAAGTCGAAACATTAGTAAATCTACAAGGTCAAACTGAAAATCTCGAAGATGTAGAAGAAGAAGCAGGATTAAGATCAGACGAGGATGAAAATAATGATTACGAGTTAACAGATAAAGAATCTGATTAAATTTGGTGTCGTAGTTTTATATTTTATATGATTGACAGAGTTTTATGGTTTTGGAATTGAAATTTACACTATTTATTTATTATCTTTGATGTCTTTTATATGACTGACATGTATTATACAACTATTATAATGTTCTTGTGTCGACACCGAAAGGTCACCGTCTGCTTCCCTTATTAATTTTTTTTTCTGGTCAACCTCTTTGATTGTAATGAGAAGCAATAAAGAAGCAACCAAATCTCGACCAAAACAGAGACTAATAGAGGAAGAGATCTAGTTTCCTTCTTGATTTCTTCTTTGATTGGTATGCAGCAGCTTCAGTCTTTAACCCCACCAGTTCATGTTCAGGCGCGGCTCATTGTCAGCCCATGGATTCGGTTCATCCTGGAGCCGTTACGATGCACAAAGTTATGAGCGAAAGAGTGAGTACGGGATGATTCAGAACTACAAGGTCCTTCAGGACGTGTTTGAGAAACTTAAGCTCACTAAGGTTCTCTTTCAGTTTCTTAATCGATTATTTAGGGGTTTGATTTAGTCATAATAGAGATTGTAATGAAACTGATTTTGTTTTGTGAATTTGGGCTGTGTAGCCCATTGAAGTGAGCAAACTCGTTAAGGGTAGGCCACTAGATAACTTGGAGTTCATGCAATGGATGAAGAAGTACTGCGATTCTGTTACTGGTGGCCAGCCTCTCAAGTGTGTTTCACAGCTATCAAAGCCTTAGCCTTTGTCCTTGTTAAAGTTGGCTTAATGTTTCTGATTGTCGTCTGTTGCAGATTCTGAAGAGATTGCTTTATCTCTTACTTCATGGTCGGATTGAGAGACGATTTCAGCTTGTTGATGTATGCTCAACTTCTTCATGTGCCTATTGGTGAACGAAGGACTGAAAAGAGAGATGGCAAAAAGCGCAATTGGAAAAGAGAGATGGCAAAAAGCTGTGGAGGATCTGCAGAAAGCGCAATTGGAAAAGGTAAAAATGTTATCAATGTTATTATTCAATTTTATTTCCCTGTTGATCTTTGATCTATGGAATGATAGTTAAATCTTCTTTGGAGTGGAGAATGATTTGAGCTAACAGCTATTTCCTTTGCTATTATTTTGAAACACCAAATTGTATCCAGTCTCTATATAGGTACTGCGTTGTTGTTACATGTCGACAATTATATAGAATTTTAAACGTTTGAAGGTTTATGGCAGTTTCTCACATGCTGTTGTCAACTTTTTTCTCGTTGTTTTGCTAGCTGGAGAAGCTTAGTGACATTCAGTGCACTCCAAAATCTCAGCTGAAGTTCATCACAGAGGCGTGGCTTCAGGTTAGCAACTAAAATATATAAATAACTAATGAGATTTATGTACCACATCTCTCTGAATGCACAAGTATAAAAAATTGTGCATACCGTCTGATTATTTTGCTCGTCATTGCTTGCATTTGGCAGGATTTTTACTGGAGCACTTTGACTCTCATCTCTGCACGTGAGTTTTGTCTTTCAAATTTTACCTTTTCTTAGATTACTATGAGATTTTTAGTACCTCTAGGTGATTAGTAAAATGAGAGTACTGACTTTAATGCTGACTTAAGTCTAAAGCTAATGTTTCTAGCTTTGGGATTGATCTTTTCATACTTGTTGTGGATCACTGCAGGTGATCATGATGCTCGCTGCAGGTCACTTCAAAATCCGTAACGCTTTGCCAAAACCCATCTGGACTTACCCGTTAGCTTACATCTCATTCCACACTTACTCCATTGAGGTTTATCTACACATTCAAAACACCATAGAAAAAAAAAATCTTTGCTTCTTCCAGGGGAAACTCTTTAGACATTATTGCTTATTTTGAATGTTTCAGGGTCTTTTGGAGTACGAGTATCTGGGGGAAGCGTTTGCGGTTGGAGAAGTGAGGTATACTTGTTTATTTTGCTTTTTTTTTTGTCTATCTTTTTCTTAATGGCGCCTTGCTTTCATAATGGCGCCTTACTTTCATAATGGCGCTTTTTAAGTTATGGAGATATTTAGAGTTTCACTTTAGAGCGGAAAAACCTAAAAAATTAAGTGTAAACCGGGAAAATCCCTTAAAAAGTGCTAAGAATATTCAGAAATATCATAATATTTGACTAGTATATAAAGGAAGTAATATTAGTTACCTCTTCTCACGTTAAAACCTAAGAACCTAAACTACAATTTCAAAGCCGTCAAGGTCTCAGATCCCTTTGGATTTTTTTTGGTGCAGTTAATCGTTTGTTTGTTTTTGTTTATTGTTTGTTATGTGATGATCTAATACTTTTGAGGTGCATCTTTTTCTATGATTTCTTTTGTATTATTATAGATGCGTCCACCAATGATGTTAGGCGGCCGCTTGTTTGGAAGATCATCTCTTCAATCTGTTGGTCTCCAAAGACAGAGGGAAGGAGCTGCTGCAAATGCCCAACCAAGTGAACAAAGGGAAGAATTTGTACCTGTTGAACGAGATTCTCGAGTGCTTCATCCATCTAGAAAGAATGGAGCTAAATGGTATTGTGATATATTCTGAATTACTCTTCTCTGATTTACAAGTTATATATATATATATATATATATATATATAACAAACTCAACTATATCTGCACAGGTTCAAGAACAACACTGAAATATCAACACGTGTAAGGAAAATCATTGAAGGATGTTTTAAAGGACCATGGTACAGCTGGAGAAAAGTACCCCAATTTTACAAGGATGCTTGGTATTCAACGTTTAAGGTGTGTTTCTATCTATTTTTAACATCAAATAAGTATTTCCTTTCTTCCACATTTAAGAGTTCTATTTTTCATGAACCGCATTATTTTGATTCTAGACTAAGTATGAGTGGAATGTCTCCATCGAAGATCTAGTGAAAGCTAACTTTGATGAACTAGCTGCCACTCGCCTCAAAGGAATGGTGAGCCTTGCAAAATCCAGAGGAGTGAAACCTGATTGGATTCTTTCAGAACATTGGAGAGTAATGTCAGATTACTGGAAGACACCAAAAGCCAAAGAAAAAAGTGAGAAAGCTCGTCTGGCTCGTATGTTTAACCGTGATGGTTTAGGTCCACACAGCCACAGATCAGGCTCACGTTCCTATGCTAAAGTTCAAGATAATCTGGTAGTGTACATATTATTTTATTTCAAAAGAAATTACTTTTAATTTTAAAATGAGTTTACAGCTTATGTTAATATTTTAGGTGGCAAACAACGAAGACTCTTCCTTCATTGCTGTGATGAAGAAAACCCACCAGAAATCTGATGGAACATATGTTGATGAAAGGGCACGCTTAGTTGCAGAAAAATATGATGCATATGTTCAAGAAAGATTGTCACTGGTTGAGCCTTCTAGTGGAGAGGTTTTGACAGATCCTCTTACTGTCGAGGAAAGAAATGAAATCTATGTGAAGGTAATTTTCTATCACATTTCAGATCTGTTTTTTTTTTCCAGATTTTCTTAAAATTTGGAGATACAATTGATTCTTTGCATAGCTTTGCTTAATTAAAGTTGTCTGTGCATTTTAATTGTATATGTGTTTATGTAAGTGTTATATGTTATTTAGGTTGCTGGAATATCAAAACAAGGTCGGGTATTTGGACTTGGATCACTTCAATGTGGAGTTTATATGCCACTAGATGGTTCTACAGTTTCACCACAAGCTGTTGAAGATGATGGTACTTTAACTCACCGAGTCAAAGAGCTGGAGTCAGACCTGCAAAAGAGTAATGAAGAAAAGGTTCAGTTTCAGAACAGGATTGAAGCAATGGAGAAAATTTTGATGTCTGCTTTTGGTGAAAATGTGTTGACTCCAACAGATACTACCACACCCGTATGAAGTTGTTTCTCAGTTTGGTTTTTTAGCTTGGTGTTTTTAGTTTGGTTTTCATTTTTTTTTCGTTAATTTACTAAGCAGATTCAGTTTACTTATAAACGAACTGTTGTTTTATGCTTCCATTTAATATTTAAATTTAAATAAAATCCAAGCAGTTCTATGAGAAATTTATTTACATTATATTATTTGCAAATTTGATATTTAATTTCAGTTTTTATTTATAATTTCTATTGTGCCAATAATTTAATAATAAATTATAAAAAATTTGTGACAGATGTTAAATAAAGAAAATTAGCGTTCTAATATTGTAACCAATTGAAACTGAGATGTTACTATTTTACTGTCATAGTTTGTGACCTTTAGTTACATTTCTTTCGTGATAAAAAGTGACAAATTAATAACATAATGAATGTTACAAAATACAACAATTTTGTAACATAGTTATAGTATGTATTTAAGACGGATAAATATCTTTTCTTTAGTCATTAATTATTACGTTTTGTGACTATTTTTTTGGTTATAGTAGGATACAAAATTAAGACTTTAAATTAGTTACGAGTAGTGACGGTTTGGGACAATATAATATGTCAGAAATGGTGACGGTAAAAAGACTATAATGTCGTCTATATTAGTGACATTTTGTGACAATAAATTTGTCACTACAAGTGACATAGTTGTTACTTTAAACAGTAGCAAATTAAGACAGTTTGTGACAATTTGATAAGTAAGAAATTGTAACAGTTCTGTTACCAATATACAACGTAACTATGTGTGACGATTTGTTACAAAAAAATTAGTCACAAGAAATTGTGACATTTTCGTTACTCCAGAACATTTGTGACACACGTATTGCAACCATTAATAATTGGTAACAAAAACGTAACAATGATGATATTGTGACGAATTCTTTTCTATTGTGACAGAAAATTTCGTCACAATACCCTTATTTTCTTGTAGTGCCACGTGTGCTGTCTGTTCAGTACACACGGGACGTCCGTGGGTGTCCGCCAGCACACACAGGACGTCTGTGGCTGTTTGTGGCTGTCCGTCAGCACACACAGGACGTCCGTGAGTGTCCGTTTATGCCCCTCATCACACATAAGACGTCTGTGGCTGTCCATCAATACACATATCAGCACGTTGGTATTTGGACTCAGCACCCTGACCCTTCTCGTGGACTGTTCGGCTGATTTAGGCCCACGTGTGCTGTTTGTTCAGTACACACTGGACGTCCGTGGGTGTCCGCCAGCACACACAGGACGTCTGTGGCTGTCTGTGGCTGTCCGTCAGCACACACAGGCCATCTGTGTGTGTTCGTGTGTGTCCGTGTGTGTCCGTCAGCACACACAAGACGTCTGTGGCTGTCCATCAGTACACATATCAGCACGCTGGTCCTTGGACTCAGCACGCTGGCCCTTCCCGTGGACTTTTCGGGTGATTTTGGCCCACGTGGGCTGTCAGTTCAGTACACACAGGACGTCCGTGGGTGTCTGCCAGCACACACAGGACGTCCGTGTGTGTCAGTGTGTGTCCATGTGTGTCCGTCAGCACACACAGGACGTCCGTGGCTGTCCATCAGTACACATATCAGCCTGCTGGTCCTTGGACTCAGCACGCTGGCCCTTCCCGTGGACTGTTTGGGTGATTTTGGCCCACGTGGGTTGTCTGTTCAGTACACACAGGACGTCCGTGGGTGTTTGTCAACACACACATGACGACCGTGGGTGTCCTTCAGCACACACAGGACGTTTGTGGCTGTCTGTGGCTCTCTGTCAGCACACACAGGACGTCGGTGGCTGTCCGTGTGTGTCCGTGTTTGTCCGTCAGCACACACAAGACGTCTGTGGCTGGCCATCAGTACACATATCAGCACGCTGGTCCTTGGACTCAGCACGCTGGCCCTTCCCGTGGACTTTTCGGGTGATTTTGGCCCACGTGGGCTGTCAGTTCAGCACACAAAGGACGTCTGTGGCTGTCCGTCAGCACACACAGACCGTCCGTGTGTGTCAGTGTGTGTTCCAGTGTGTCCGTCAGCACACACAGGATGTCCGTGGCTGTCCATCAGTACACATATCAGTACGCTGGTCCTTGGACTCAGCACGCTGGCCCTTCCCGTGGACTGTTCGGGTGATTTTGGCGCATGTGGGCTGTCTGTTCAGTACACACAGTACGTCCGTGGGTGTCCGCCAGCACACACTGGACGTCGGTGGCTGTCTGTGGCTGTCCGTCAGCACACACAAAAGTTCTGTGGCTCTCTCTGGCTGTCCGTCAGCACACACAGGATGTCCGTGGCTGTCTGTGTGTGTTAGTGTGTGTCAGCACACACAGGACTTCCGTGGCTGTCTGTGGCTGTCCGTCAGCACACACAGGACGTCCGTGGCTTTCCGTGTGTGTCAGCACACACAGGACGTCCGTGGCTGTCCATCAGTACACATATCAGCACGTTGGTCCTTGGACTCAGCAGGCTGACCCTTTTCGTGGACTGTTCGGGTGATTTTGGCCCACGTGGGCTGTCTGTTCAGTACAAGCAGGACGTCCGTTGGAATCCGCCAGCACACACATGACGTCTGTGGCTGTCTGTGGCTGTCCGCTAGCACACACTGGACGTCCGTGAGTGTCCGTTTGTGCCCCTCATCACACACAAGACGTCTGTGGCTGTCCATCAGTACACATATCAGCACGTTGGTCCTTGGACTCAGCACCCTGACCCTTCCCGTGGACTGTTCGGCTGATTTTGGCCCACGTGTGCTGTTTGTTCAGTACACACTGGACGTCCGTGGGTGTCCGCCAGCACACACAGGACGTCTGTGGCTGTCCGTCAGCACACACAGGCCATCTGTGTGTGTCCGTCAGCACACACAAGACGTCTGTGGCTGTCCATCAGTACATATATCAGCACGCTGGTCCTTGGACTCAGGACGCTGGCCCTTCCCGTGGACTTTTCGGGTGATTTTGGCCCACGTGGGCTGTCAGTTCAGTACACACAGGACATTCGTGGGTGTCTGCCAGCACACACAGGACGTCTGTGTGTGTCAGTGTGTGTCCATGTGTATCCGTCAGCACACACAGGACGTCCGTGGCTGTCCATCAGTACACATATCAGCCCGCTGGTCCTTGGACTCAGCACGCTGGCCCTTCTCGTGGACTGTTCGTGTAAGACCCGAACCCTGGCCTCTCGACCTGATGGAGTCCGCAGGCTTACTTATTAATTTCTTTGCTTGTTTGATCCATTTTGATGTCTATTAGTTACTAAGTCATATTCGAATATGAGGTTCATAAACAAAGGAACAGATTTGCACAGCGGAATAACAATGTATAAACTTTGTATTACTTAGAAACATGAGATTCAATACACAACTTCTTAACAGTCTCGTAGACAATCACTAGTTCATCCCTAGTATCATCTAACCACACGTTACACAGCCTCTCACTGACCGAGCCTTCACGGCTCCTTGGCTTGACCAGAACCATCCTTAGTTCCTGAAACCACAACCAGATAAGCATTAATCATAACCGAGAATAGAACGGATTGATTCTACCATGCTTGGCTTGGTTCCTAGAACTTAGATAAACCTCAGTCAACATAATCACAAAAACGTATGGACCTACCTACCGTATCCTAAGTCATACAACCAACCACCCCTTGACTTAGAATCAGATAGATAGTCCAGAATAGATAACAGAACACACGAACAGATCCGGATCGTTCCCAAAGACCAATCCGTCTATCCGGATAGAATCTAGGTGCGACCGGCCAATGGAGTCCGGCTCAATGGCCCAACGGACTCCCTTACCTGATCCGGCCTTAGGCCTGGATCCAATCGGCCGAGTAAGCCTCAAGCCTAATCCGGAAGGCTTAGCAACCGGTCAGACCTTGCGACTCTACCTTGGCTTAGACAAACCGTGACCTTGTCTTCACTAGACAAGCCATAGGCTGATCCATAAGGATCGGTCCTAACTTGTCCCGAAAGACACCGTTTGGAACATGTACCCTTTGGCCAATCGTGCCTCTTGGTCCTCGTACCTTTTGATGTTCGCAACCTTTGGTAACTCGTACCCTTTGGTCCCTGACACCCTTTGGCAACTCGCAACCTTTGAACACTCATGACTCTTGACAACTCGTGCCCTTTGGGTCATTCCCAACCGTTCGTCCTAACCGCCCAGTCTTGGTGCGATCGGATCATCCGTCTAACCGACCCGTGTCAAGGTTAGCGGTCTAGTTATGTTCGGCCAAAGCCTAGGGACGTGTCCCTTGGACTCAACCAACACAACCCTTCGTGTTTAACCAGAGAGAAGAGAAGAGAAACGAATTGAAACAGATAAGGAGAGCCGGATGGGACTTAGGAACCGACCAGAGCCGCGGTGCGGTCGCATGGACCGTCCGTTCGGTCTGATGGAGCCACGGCCCATCACATACCTTGTGAACCACGTCTGGGTTCTCCATGCTCTTCTCCTTGTCTTGATCTCCCATTCTTGACCGGGGTTAGTTCTCAAACGATCAGAGTCGCCGGAACACAACACCACCACAATCGGCCTTTCTCTTGGCCGGAACTCTCTCTTTCTCTCTTTCTTTCTCTCTACGTTTTTCTCTGAGTATTTTACTCTGGAATTGGATAATGAAATCGACCAGAGAGCCCCCATATTTATAGAGAACGAGGGGGTAAGTCTTGCCCCACGAACAGGCACGACTTGCTAGCGAATGGGCACCATCGGCCAAGGGTTGTCCCCTTTCGGCCACTTGCATCCCTTCGCCCTTTCTGATTGGGTTTGGGGTCGGTCACAAGCCCAACCCACGCCCTAGGCCTTCTGGGCACAGCCCACAGCCTTGACCAAGGACCCAATAGCCCATGGCCTCATGGCCGGACCTCCCAGCCCGCCACTGACCCAGACCCGGACCATCGGCCTAAAGCCCGGACAGTCCGTCTAGCTGAGATGAGCTGACACTCAGCTGCCTCAGCTGAGTGAGCTAGTGTCCAGCTAGTGGAGCTGACTTAGTAGGGACTGAGCTGGAGTAAACTGAACCTAGCTTCCTTGAGCTGGCCAAGCTACTCGTCCACTTTGTCCTAGCTACCGTCTTACTCGTCCTAGCTAACACCTAGCTCGTATAAGGTTAAGTCTAAGTTTCCTTATATCCTTAACCTTCTTTCTCGACCATGGAACGCTTGCCTTGATGTCTCAAGACTGGCTTGTACGTTTCCTCGAACCATGGCCGTCCCAACAATCCTATTCAGGATTGGGGGCGTGACAAGTCTCCCCCCCTTGGGATGGATTCGTCCTCGAATCCGAATCGAATGCTTCCTCGGAAACAAACTGGTCCAACCACTCTGGGTACTCTGCTTTCATTCTAGCTTCGGTCTCCCAAGTGATTATATCCTGACCATTACAGTCCCAGACGACCTTGACCATCTGGACCGTCTTCTTCCTTGTTGCTTTTTCCATCCTATCTATGATTCGAACTGGCCTCGTTTCCAAGGTTAGGTTCTGACCAAGATCGTCTGGAATGGCAGGAAGAGCGATGTCCTGGTCCGTCAAACATTTCCGAAGTTGGGAGACGTGGAACACATTATGAAATGCGTCCATCTTGGCCGGCAAGTCCAACTTGTAGGCCACCATCCCAACTCTTTCAATAACCTTGAACGGCCCCAAGTATCTCGGGTCTAACTTCCGTCTCCCGGAAATTCGGACTCGTCCTTTGAAGGTAATCATTTTGAGATACACCAAATCACCTACTTGAAACTCGAGATCTTTCCTTCTTCGATCTGCATAGTTCTTTTGGCGATCTTGTGCCTGTCTCATCTTGTCCCTCAAGAACTTGATCTTTTCGGTTGTCTCTTCGACAATCTCCGGACCAATCATGCTGCGTTCCCCAACTTGGGTCCAGCATAGGGGTGTCCTGCATGGACGCCCATACAGAGCTTCGTATGGCGACATGCCAATACTACTATGGAAACTATTGTTGTAAGCAAATTCTACCAGAGGTAGATGTTTCTCCCAGGAATCACCCCAGTCTAGAACACATGCTCGCAACATATCTTCCAATGTCTGAATCGTACGTTCAGACTGTCCATCCGTCTGTGGGTGATAGGCTGTACTCATGTTCACCCTCGTTCCTAAGGCCTTTTGGAAAGCCTTCCAGAAGTAAGATGTGAACCTTGAATCCCTATCCGAGACTATGCTTGCCGGCACACCATGTAGACGGACTATCTCATCAATATACTTACGTACAATCTGATCTACCCCGTCCGACTTCTTGATGGCCAGGAAGTGTGCTGATTTGGTTAGTCGATCAATCACAACCCAAACCGCATCCTTCTTATTCCTCGTGGTAGGGAACCCGGTCACAAAGTCCATTGTGATGTGATCCCATTTCCATTCCGGAATAGGCAAGCTTTGTAATAACCCACTAGGCACCTGATGTTCTGCTTTGATGAGTTGGCAAGTGGAACACTTGGCCACCCATTCCGCTACATCTGCCTTCATACGGATCCAATGATAGAATTTCTTAAGGTTCTGGTACATCTTGGTCGCCCCAGGATGAACCGAGAATCTGGACTTATGAGCTTCCCTCATAATCTCTTCCTTTAGACTCCTATCATTAGGAACACTGATCCGACCGTTTACTAGGATGGTACCATCCTTGCGATCTGGTACTCCGTCCTATCATTCTGAGCAACCTTATTCAGGTTCTCGTCCTGACCTTGAGCAACCGGATTCGGGTAAGCAGGTCGGCTTGGTTAACCGCCTCCAACCCCAAAGCTTCGGTTGTCGTAGTCAGCACATTCAGCCGCAGAGCACGGACCATACCGTCCAGGTCGTCCGCCTCCCGTTCGGCCGATACATCAGCCCTCTTCCGGCTCAAAGCGTCTGCTACCAGATTAGCCTTTCCCGGATAGTAGGTGATGTCCAAATCGTAGTCAGCTACGAATTCCATCCACCTCCTCTGCCTTAAGTTTAACTCAGGCTGGGTGAATATATACTTAAGACTCTTATGGTCCGTAAGTATCTGAACTTTGGCGCCATACAAGTATGATCGCCAAATCTTTAAGGCGAATACTACCGCAGCCATTTCGAGATCATGGGTGGGGTAGTTTCCCTCATGTTTCCTCAATTGCCTGGACGCATAGGCAATGACTTTCCCATGCTGGGTCAATACGCAACCTAGTCCAGTGATGGACGCGTCCGTATAGACCACATATGGTTGGTCGGCCTCCGGAAGTACTAGGACGGGTGCGCTAGTCAGCATGTTCTTAAGTGCGGAGAAACATTCCTCACACTCTTCAGCCCATGTGAACTTAACGTCCTTCCCAGTCAACCGCGTCATAGGCTGAGCCAAGCTTGCGAATCCTTTCACAAACTTCCTATAGTAACCTGCCAGCCCTAAGAAGCTTCTGACTTCCGTAGCACTGCGTGGTCGGGGCCAATCCTTGATTGCCCTGATCTTCTCTGGATCCACCGAGATGCCCTGATCGGAAACAATATGGCCGAGGAACCCAATACTCTTCTGCCAAAAGCTACATTTACTGAGTTTAGCATAGAGTTTGTGTTCTCGTAATCGTTCCAGCACGGCTCTCAAGTGTTTCTTATGAGATTCCTCATCCTTGGAATAAATTAGGATATCATCAATGAAGATGATCACGAATTCATCCAAGAAATCTCGGAACACGCTGTTCATCATTTTCATGAAAGCGGCAGGTGCATTGGTCAGACCGAACGGCATCACTACGAACTCGTAATGACCGTACCTGGTCCTAAATGCCGTCTTCCTAATATCATTTGGCTCTATAGGGATCTGATGATACCCTGAAGCCAAATCAATCTTGGAAAACCACTTGGCTCCTTTGAGTTGATCCAACAGTTCGTCTATCCTGGGCAACGGGTACTTGTTCTTCACAGTGACCCTGTTCAACCCTCGATAGTCGATGCACAGACGCATGCTACCATCCTTCTTTCTCACGAAGAGGACTGGTGCACCCCAAGGGGAGCTACTTGGCCGTATGAACCCCTTGTCAAGCAATTCTTCCAATTGCTTCTTTAGCTCGGCCATCTCGGCCGGAGCCATCCGGTACGGACTCTTGGACAGCGGAGCTGTCCCTGGCTCTAGTTCAATCATAAATGGATCCGACCTATCAGGGGGGACACCCTGAGGTACCTGGAACACATCTGGGAATTTCGACACCAACGAATCCTCTGAAAGGTCTTTCAGACAGACAGAACTGCCCGGCTCTGTAGTTGTAATTGTAGCCAAAAAGGACTGACAACCCTGTTCCAACATCCGAATCGCTCGAACTGCTGAAACCACTACTTTCTCTTGAGCCGGACACAGACATTGGTACTGAATCGGTCGAAGCCCAGTCTCCAATTGCACACGACCTTTATGGCAATCGAGAGTGGCCCGATACTTTCCCAACCAGTCCATACCTAGGATCACTTCGTGATTCTTTAGGTGGACACAGACTAAATCCACAGGGAATACCTTTCCCTGTATTGACACTGGGATATTTGACATGAGACCTAGTGAGTTCATGGCTTGCCCTCCGGCCGCCCTCACTATCCCAAAATTATCTCCAGCGTCCAGACAGAACAGACCCTTTCCGACCAGTCCCGGACTCACAAAACTATGTGTAGCCCCTGTGTCGAAAAGTACGTGGGTTTCCACACCACCAATCATGAGGGTTCCTAACAGAGACCCTCATCAGAATCCCCTAGACATTCTAGGTTCCATACCAAGCATTTCTACTTGAATGTAAAAAGAAAAATTTAGGAATTACCAGAGATCGAATCAAACGATCCAGAAGCGCCGTCGTCCCGGGATAGCTCATACACCCTTGGTGTTGTGGTCGGCCTACTCTGGGTCGACTTGCCTGTGTCTCCACGGCCCTTCCCTTGTCCTCCTTGTAGCTTAGGACAATCTGACTTGTAGTGTCCCCTCTTGCCACATAGGAAGCAAGTCACGGAGCCGCTGCCACTGGACTGGTCTGAGAATTGGTTTGGTCGAGTGCAGTTTTGGATCGTGTGATCCATGCTGCCACATCGCACACAAGCCCCCATGGCCTTCCAGCACTCACCGGGATGATTCTTTCCACACTTGGGACATGTAGGTCGGCCACCAGAGGTCTTACCTCCGTCCACCTGGTCCCACTTCCTCTTTTTATCATTTGTTTTGCCCGACGGGCCAGACTGTGACTTAGCCTTAAGCTTAGCTTCTTCAGCCAAGTTAGACTCTAGCAAAGCCACCCGTTCCACCAGTTCCCGACGGTGTTGAAAGTGCGGATCGAGCAATGGGTCTTCAGTTCGGGCTTAGGCCTCGGATGAACCTACGGACCTGGACTGCCTCGTCCTCCAGCTCTCTTCCAACAAACCGTCTGAGCCGGTTGAATTCTTCTTCGTACTCCCGTACGGTCCTGCGGCCTTGGGCCAAATCTAGAAACTGAGCTTCCAGACGATCCCAAGCCTCAGCAGGGAAGTATTTGCGGTTGAATTCAACTTCAAAATCCGCAAAACTTTCCAGACTCCCATTGGTGCGCTTGTCCACCGCAAGCCACCAGTTATGCGCGTCCCCTTCCAGGAAGTGAACCGCAATGTCGCGTCTGTAATCCACTGGACAGCGAGTTGATTGAAAGTTTCGGACCAACCTACTCCTCCACTCGTCTGCCACAATAGGGTCGGTGCTACCGGAGAAATGCTTCGTACCCAACCGGGATAAATGTTGAAGCAGACTCAGATAGTCCACCTTCTTTCCAGACTTTCCGGTGGATCGATCTCGATCACCTCGACCGTTTCCACAACTGGACCATTGGTGTTGGGGGTGGTCGTAGCCACAGGCGTAGCCTGACCAACCGAGGAGTTCACTAGTGGCGTGAACAGTTGCGCCATGGCCGCAACCTGAGTCCCCATTACCTTCATGGCCTCTAACAAGTCCTCTTGGACAGTGTTGTGGGCACATTAACATTCCATCGGCCATTCTCTCATGCTGGTCACCATCGCGGTTAGCGTTCGAGGATTCCACTTCCTCGTCACTCTCCCGATGTTCCTGACCATCCTGTTGCGTCCCCGTAAGATTAGCCTGATCAGTGGCAACACGTCTCTAGTGTCAGCTGCGGCGGATGGTTGCAATCGGATAGATTGGTCCCGTCCATGGCCGCTTGACTAGACTGACCGGCTGTTTTCTTACTCTTTCGGGACTTTCCCGATCTGCTTTTTCCAGCCTAAGGATTTCAGACAATGTTTAGTACGAAACACACTAACATAAACAAAACAAAAAACAATCCCTAGACAAGCAATCAACCTCACCGTGAGACCTAATCAGCTGGCTGCGTGTGTGTGTGTGGACTGCCTAAACCAACTATCCTAGAATCAAGATGCTCTGATACCAACTTGTAAGACCCGAACCCTGGCCTCTCGACCTGATGG
>NW_026015233.1:212500-286122 GCF_020379485.1 Brassica napus | reverse complement strand
TTGGATGGTGATCTTGTCAACCTCTGCTGCTGTGTAGGAAGTAGTAACTCCCAGGATTCTTACCATCGATCCATGGCCCTCGTAGCCTGTCGATCGAAAATGAGTTTGCCTGCAAAAAAATTTGATTAGTAATTTTGTCAATATCCCTTTGGGCATGAAGTATTTGACTAGACAATTTTTTTAAATCTATCATGACTGGTGATACGAAGCGGTCATGCATGTCCTCGTAACTCTGCAGCCTATTGTCCATGGCTGAAATCTTAGCATCGAGCGATGTGATGGTACACACGTTGATCGATGTGGCTGGTTGTTGGTCCTTCTTGCGAATGGTGTCCAGATCTTGCTGTAGTAGCTCGATTTTAGTGTTCAGCCAGTCCACGTTGTTGTTGAGAGGGTAGTACACGTTGTTTATCTGCGTGTTGATGTATGAGACTTCCCATTCATCCTTGTGTTCTGCTGAACATTGCGGTCCTGCAGGGATCTGGGCTGTAGGAAGACTGACGTCGATCGATGGTGCATGTGGTGCGTCGATCGATGGGGAGGTCGTGGCTTCCTTCTCAAGTTGTTGTCGTAAACTCTCAATTTCTGTCCTAGTTTCTACCATACTTCTGAAAAGCTCATTGTAGCCTCTATCCAAAAGTTGATGTGTATCTTCTACCAATGATTTGAGCTCCTCTCCCAGTTTTTCCTGAGCTCCACAAATACCAGTCACCATCTCGTTGATTTCATCTTTGGTGTAGAGTTCTGGTGCCAGTCTTGTGAGTGTGAAGGAAGTGGCGTGTTCTGGAAGACAGATGTGGCTCTCTTCAAAAAGAGATGCTCTTTCCAGTAATTTCCTGATGTCGTCCTTTGTGACAGGTATCATCTCACCAGCTACGCCCCGTGCGTGTCCACACTCATCTCTATAGACTCCATACTCATCCCTTTGTTCCCAAGTGAACTTTCTGGCTCCGTTCATGTCAAAAGCGCGGTGTCCAAATTCGTAACGTCTGTCAATCGACGTCGGGTCATCCTTATCGATCGACGTTGGTGTTATCCTATCGATTGATGTCTGAGTTGTCCCGTCGATCGATGCTTGTCCTTTTGGTTGGCGTGATAGATCTTCGTTGATTTATGTTGCGGCGACTCCTACGTGTTTGTTAGGATCTGTTTGAATGACGTCTGGAGTGCCACGTTGCTGTGAGAATAGGTTGTCAGGTCCATTGGCCACTTGAAGGATATCTGCTATGTCCTCTCTGGACATTTCTACGATCCTTCCATCTATTGCACGTGTGTTGCCATCTGGGTCCCTGAAAATACCAAATTCATCAGGAGTTAGAAAAACGTAATCAATGTTTGCATTATCATTCAATTTAGAAATATAAAGATTAGGTTTAAGAGTAGTAACGATCGATGTTGATACAGATGCATATATCGAGGGCATAATAATTTCTGCAGAACTTGTGTTCTTGAGATGATTGCTCTTCCTGGATTTTTTCTGTTGATGTAGATGGAAGAGTGTTCATCTTTTCTGCTTGTGTGTCTGCTCTGGTGTATGGAGGTTGTTTCAGGGGTGCAAAACGTTTTAAATAGGTATCTATAAACCTAGTTGGAGAGGGAATATTCTCCTTCTCCTGGATTTTCGCTGCGGCGCGAATATCGATCGATGTTCATGTATGGGTGTCGATCGATGTGAGCGGTTGTTTTGCTGGACGAGGGTGGGTATCGACCGATGTGGAGTGCACTTCGTCGAGCGATGTTGGAAACGTGTTGGTGAACTTATGCGTTTCAAATCTTTCATCTTGCAAAGACAATTCTATTGCACGTTCCTTCCAATATTCCTCATCGTATTCCTTTGTATGCTCCTCGTTAGGTGAAGTACTTACAGTGTCAACTGCAAAACTTTCATGGAAACCACTGTCTGCCCAACTGCCTATGGAATAATCATCACGTCCTCTCTTGCTTGGAGGTTGGAAGGCAAAGTGTGGGTAACAATGATTTGGTAGAGCGGAATGGTCAACGGGTTGATCATCGTCGAGCGACGTGTTGATGCGGTCATCGGTCATCGTTGACTCATTGGAATCGATCGATGGAATAGTGGGGGTGTCGATCGATTCCGAGTACTCTATTTCGTACTCTGATTCGTACTCTGCTCCACAATGGCATGCGCCAATGAAGCCAAGTTCTTTCCCGTAATCCACAGAATTAATAACCTTTCTCTTAGGTTGGATTAGGTTGGATAGGGTCGTAGTGGACGTTGGGGTCTATCAGCGCCAGGCACAATTTATTTTTGTTCGTGTCACATACAGCTCCTACTGTTGCTAGGAAAGATCTTCCAAGCAGAAGTGAAGAGTTCCAGTTAAGCTCGATGTCTAGGACATGAAAATCTACTGGGACAAAGGCATTACAAATCTGTACCTCCAGATCTCTTATGATACCCCCTGATCGTTTTTCTGAAAGATCCACGAAGGTGAAGGATTCTGCTGAAGGTTCGATGGTCAAACCAAGCTGGTCTGCCATGATCCTAGGGAGGATACTAACTGATGCTCCTGTGTCACACATTGAATGGGGAAATTCAACACCCTTGACTACGCATGGTATTGCAAACTTCCCAGGATCACTCTTCTTCGTCAATGTGATCCTGTGTTCATCTTCTCTCTGACTTGATGAAACATTCTCCTAATGTCCTCCTCCGTTACCTTTGTTTCTCTGAAGAACATCCACAACCGGTGTGTGAAGTAAGCTTCATCAAAAGCTTTTTTGATTGGGATTCTGAGTTAACCATCCATCAAAAGTTTCTTCTTGAACTGGTTCTGTGAACTATTTAAGTGTTGGGTTTTGGTTCGGGTGGGTTAGCTAATGGTTTTGGTGGTGGTTTGAGTGCGTTGATATAGTCATTATCGATTGAGGGAAACTGCACTCGGTATTTCTGAGGTGCCTGTCGATCGATGGGAGGTGTGTTGTGACGATCGACGTCGGACTCACTCTGTCGATCGATGGTTGGCTCAGCCGATCGATCGATTTTATCATAGAAAGGGGAGGGTGGGTGAGGATGCTTAGCTGTGAATTCCTCATGAGTTAGAATTTGAACTGCATTGCATTCAGTTGATTTAGCGGACGATGTCGATCGATGACTGGAGTTATCCGTTCATCGATCTTCGTCATGGTCTGTCAATCGATACGAGTTCATCGATATCGGTCGACACTATTGGGATCCGCCGAGACTCATGGAGCTTTCGATTTCGAAGTCTCCTTCCTCAAGCTTTTCATGTCTCACCACTTGCCAGAAATCATCATCTATGATGGCATTTACGTGGTGTTTTCCCTTGTCAGCTCCTGCCTCTCTAGCGAAAGCTTCTTGCCTTTTTATAGTTTCACCAGTCTGAATCACTTGCGTTTCAAGTTTTCTCACCTGAGTCCCTAAGGTCTCGATTTTGGTGTTCAGATTGTTGTAGGCGGAGTCTATTTTACCGTTGAAATCCACAGTGATTTGTTGTTGTCCCAACAGTACTCGATCAAGCATTTCTTCGATCTTGCTTTCCTGAGTCTGGGGTGGTGGATTCTGGTAGTAGGAGTTCGAGTAGCTTTTGCTGTTGTTGAAGGGTTTTTGAAATTGTGAACTTTGGTTACTTCTTTGACCATTTCCATAGAAGTTTATGTTTTCGCCCTGGTTTCCAAATTTCTGGAATCTGGTACCTCAGATGTAGTTCACATTTTCTTCTCCTTCCGTATTTGCTACGTCTCCTTCAGCTAAACAGACTTTCTTCCTAAGAAGCTCGTGCACCACATCTAACTTAGATCTTACTTCGTTCATCTGTTCCTTCCCGATAGAGGCTACAGACTTCTTCCGTTTAGAGTCAGTGTTTTTGGTGCTGCTGCTGTTAGCAAGGTTTTCGATAAGTCTCACAGCTTCTAACGGATTCCGAGTAGTGAAGTTTCCTTCACTCGCCGTATCAAGAGCCATTTAATACTGTAAGGCGAGACTCGGAAGAAAGTGCTTAGCAGCTGCACTTCGTTAAATCCGTGGTGTGGACAGTCTCGCTGGAAGAACCTAAATCTAATCCATGCATCTTTGAAGGACTCTCCAGCCTCTTGCGAAAATGTAGAAATTTTGTTTCGAAGTTATTCAGCGCGTGCCTCATTGAAGAAGTTTCGTAAGAAAGCATTCTTGATGTCGGCCCAGGATGTTAAGGATCATGTGGGTTGCTGCCTAAGCCAGTGCATCGCTTCTCCATTCAGCGTGTATCTGAAGAGCTTGCACAGCAGGTAATCTTCGGGGACTCCTTCCATCCGAATAGCAATGATTAAATTCTCGAACCGTTCTAGATGGTCCATAGGGTATCTGCAAGACGAGAGTGTAGTATTGAGGCTTCAGCTCGAAATTCTGCTTCTGGATCTTTGGAAGTCGAATAGCTGATCTGTTGAAATAGTACTCATCTGGGTGATTGTAGTCGGCTAGTGGTTTCGATCGAGCGTCCTCGTCTACAGGTTGAGCAGCACCTGTAGTATCAGCATCAGGGATTACAGTCCCCTGAGCGTCTATTTTCTGACCTGTTGCATTACGCGGATGACTGTCCTGGTCATACAGGTTTCCGTTCTTGTCCTGTGTTTGAATAATAAAGTTTACCATTTTTGACGACATGGTATCGATCGACGTACGCGGTGTAGTATCGGTCATTGTCGAACGATTAGGATCGATCGACGATGAAGGTCTGGTGTCGGTCGACGGTTGGTTGTGAGTATCGATCGACGACGAAGTTGGTGCGTCGAGCGATGTGGAACGTTGACCTGTACGGATGGTGCGTTCCAAGTGAGCAGGATCGTCTGAGAACAGCAAGTCTTTCTCCTTGTTGCTTCTGGTACCGCTGGGCATGCACCTGAAAAGATAAGAAAAAGATTATGTTAGAAAGGGGGTAGAGAAAAGATTAAGAATCAATAAAACTAAATTTAATGGCGATCAAAGCTCCCCGGCAACGGCACCAAATTTGATACCACTCAAATTACCCTAAGGAGTGTTACTGTCATCAAAAGAGGTTCAGATGTAGTACTTAGGGATCAAATCCACAAAGAGCTAGGGAACAATTAAATCTAGTGTTTATTAATTCTAAGAGTTGTAAATGTTTAAATGAAATAGCAATAGTAACAAGCAAAGTAAATAGTAAATGTAACTTGGTTGGAAATGATATTAGATGCAGGGCCACTATTCAGGTGTTGGAGATTATAATATCTATAGATGCCTATTTGTTGCATGCATGATATGTTAGAGCTCAACCGCTGAACTCAGTGATCAGTCGCATGTTTCACTGGTTAACAAGCTAGATCTCGTGTCTCAACGGTTAGTATGTTGAAAACAAAAGTGTCGATCGACGGTCCTATTGGGACGTCGACCGATACAACTTTGCCTAAGTCGACCGATAGTTAGTTGAGGACATCGATCGACGGGTTCTAGCCAGGCCTATGCGCGAGTATGATATGCCCTATTAAGATACTAAATTAGCGGTCAGCCCTCTCTAGCAGTCGTAATATGATAGATAGATGTCAGGATGGGATAACAAGGGTGCTTGAGTATGTAATCCTATGATCAAGTTCTAGTTAGCAAGGCTAAAACAAGCAATGAATACAAATCAATCATGAATATCACAACAAGGTAGATCTATAGTTTGGGGCTAATCCCACAAACCTATCTGAACTCTGGATCTAATAAATGAACTACTCAGACATAGCAAAGCAATTCATGACAATGAATAAATGGGAATTCATAGTATAGATGAAAAGAAATGAAAACAAGGAGTTCCAATCACAAGTGATCTTCTCTCCAAAACTCTTCCTCTCTCTCTCTCAAAGTAAAACTGTAAAAAAAAAGCTCTCTCCGCCGTCAAAACACTTAAGCAGTATATAATCTACTAGGTTAAAAACTCGTCAGGGCATTTTCGTAATTTGGCTTGGCCTTGGGCTTTAAGTCCGCTGGATCCAAAATGTCGCATGTCCAATGTCTCGACATCGATCGATGGTACTTGTGTAAATCGATCGATATTAATCTTCATTTGTCGAGGCATCTCTTGGTGTCGATCGATAACACTGGATGTGCATCGGTCGATTGTTCTTCCTCTCGTCGACCTCTACATGGTCAGCTCGGGTGAAATGTCCTTTAAGCTCCAAAATGCTCCAAAGTCATAGCTTTACTCCGAAATGCACCTGAACCTGAAAACATACCTAGAAGAGTAGAAAACATAGATATATATATAGTAAAACACATATATACCATGGATGAAAACAGGTCAAATCCAAGGTATATCAAAAGGCATACCACAAATTTTAACTGGCAGCCAGTACTTCCAAGAATAAGAACGGGTACTTGAATTCACTAAAGTGAATCCTACTTACAACTATGACACAACTCGGGAACTACAACTATGTTATGTTCCCGAATCAAACACAATATGGAGGGAAATCTACTCCAAAATTCTTGGCTAAGTCCACGAAGAAATTCTTAATGATCCTCGACTCATCCTTTTGACGGAAACATCTCGGTCGCTACGTAGCGACCGAGCAGCGTGTGTGCTCGGTCGCTACGTAGCGACCGAGCAGCGTGCGTGCTCGGTCACTACGTAGCGACCGAGCAGCGTGTGTGCTTGGTCGCTACGTAGCGACCGAGCAGCGTGTGTGCTCAGTCGCTACGTAGTGACCGAGCAGTGTGCGTGCTCGGTCGCTACGTAGCGACCGAGCTGTGTAATCGTTTTGTTGTGTTTCCTTTTTCCGCGATTAACGTAGGGGTTTTTCAGCGGTTTTTTTGGGAGAACAAGTTTTATCCTTCCGAAATGTTTTCGGAAAACGTGTTTTGGTAAAACCCTTACGGATCGAGATTTGTTTACGGGGTTATGATAAGATTTATCGTTTCCCTTCTTGTTTACAGGGAGAAATCGCGAGCTTGTTTTAGTGCTCTTCTTGTGGCGGAAGGTCGCGACTAAGTTCTCGATTTTGTTGAAAACTACGGCGTTTGCGTAAGCGTTGGCCATAGGAGCAGTCAGTGCTGCGAGTTTGTCTTTCATATATCCAAACATCGTTTCGATCAAGCGTTTTGTGGCCATGAGTAAGAGTAATCCGTAACCCCCCCTCCTTCTAGCGCCAAACTGTGGGAACCGAAATTCGCACTGTCGATTTTCGTTTAAATAAGGAAACTAGGAAAACCCTAATTTCCCAGAGGACCCGGATCTCTGCGAGAGCCAACGACAAGTAACCAAACAAATGCGGAAAATATGAGAAAACATGATAAAACGAATTTACAAAGAAAGTAGATCTTATTTCGAATTCGCGTAAGAGCGTTGCGATCATTACAAAAGAATACAAAGGCTTTGGCCGCAGGGGCCGTCAGCGAGTTACCTAGTTCTAGCAGCCTAAAAGCTCAAACCTAGTTGAGTCGCAGCTCGATAACAAAAGACGAAAAAGATATATAAAAGGTTTTTGATTGATTTCGGACTGAACCTTGTTAAAGGCTGCCTACGTACCCCTTTCGAGGATCAAGCCGAACGTAGTTCAATTGATAGAGCTGGACAAGAGATCGAACTGCCTGGGCGAGTTCGTCTAGTAATTGAGTGCCAGTCATAGAAACCGAACTTGTCGAGAATAAAGCCTAGAGTTTCTAAGTGCAGAGAATTTTGAGTCTAAAAAGCTCTCCACCTCTTGCTCCTCGCCTAGGACTCCTTATATACTAGCTCCAAGGTCGGTTTACGCTTTTACTCTTCTGCCCTTAAGCCGTCATAGCATAAAAATGGAGATATTCCATTTTTCCCGATCTTCACAATTATCTTCAAAACTTCCGTATTTATCCGCGGAAACTTGACATTTATCCTTCCTTGTGGACCAAGCGTAAACCAGGCTGTGGTTTACGGGCTTTTGGTTAGGAAAATCATAGGATGGGCCTCGAGTCGTGTTTTAGGTCCCTTTGGGCCGTCTTCCGACTCGACACGTTTACTACGAGTTTTCCGCGATTTCTAATCCGCGAAGTTTGATCGATGAATTAGAATGGCGGGAAACATGGACTGAGCTTGCTACGGTCTTCGGGAGATAGCATTCGAAGGTTTTGACGAGAATGCAGGAACTGGTGTCGTATTGACGTTCGGAAAGGTTCAATCGCTACACAGCGACCGAACTTTGGCTCGAGCCTGGTCGCTTCGTAGCGACCGAGCGGGACGAGCCCTCGGTCGCTACGTAGCGACCGAGCTTTGGCCCGAGCTCGGTCGCTACGTAGCGACCGAGCGGGACGATCGCTCGGTCGCTACGTAGCGACCGAGCTATGGCTCGAGCTCGGTCGCTACGTAGCGACCGAGCGGGACGATCGCTCGGTCGCTACGTAGCGACCGAGCGGGACGATCGTTCGGTCGCTACGTAGCGACCGAGCTATGGCTCGAGCTCGGTCGCTACGTAGCGACCGAGCGGGACGATCGCTCGTCGCTACGTAGCGACCGAGCGGGACGATCGCTCGGTCGCTACGTAGCGACCGAGCTTTGGCTCGAGCTCGGTCGCTACGTAGCGACCGAGCGGGACGATCGCTCGGTCGCTACGTAGCGACCGAGCTTTGGCTTGAGCTCGGTCGCTACGTAGCGACCAAGCTTGGCTCGAGCTCGGTCGCTACGTAGCGACCGAGCGAGACGGATGCTCGGTCGCTATGTAGCGACCGAGCGAGACGGATGCTCGGTTGCTATGTAGCGACCGAGCGGGACGGATGCTCGGTCGCTACGTAGCGACAGGGCTTGGCTCGAGCTCGGTCGCTACGTAGCGACCGAGCTGTGTGCATGCTTGGTCGCCGCGTATCGATCGAGCTTGGCTTGTCCGCGGTCTGATTTCCATACTCGAGCTTGTCCGCGGCCGATTTAGATACATGTCCGTTTCCTTCGGACAATCGGTATTTAGTGGTTCGATTGAGATTTGGACGATATTTTACTGCAAGGCTGATGTGGTCATCAGATCAGCAACTGAACCGGAGGTCAACCCAAAGCCCTACTCAACCAGCCAAGGCGCAAACCAGGACATACGTGCACTAAAAATGCCATATCTTACAAACCAGGAGGGTTTAAATCACGAGGCTAATATTTATGGATTCTACACTCAAGAAGAAGTCCAGGACAATTGGAATTGGGCCAAAATATTCACGGAGCAAGAAGTTATGAATTTTACAACCCAGAGGTTTCTCAGCCGGTCCATCTGCGAGTATCCGACTTTAGAAGGAGATTTAAGCTCAAGTAAGGAGCGGCCTGAAGCAAAGCCCATCATAGGAGTCAAGAGGAGTTTATCAGCTTTCCAGAAAGCCCAAGATCAGGAGAAATGGCCACGGAATCTATCTTATTAAAACTCAAGTACAAAATGAGATTGTTTGGCAATATGAATAGTAGTTAAAAAAATAGTATTGTTTGGAAACATGGATAGTAGTAAGTTAGAAAAAAAATGGGCTTATGTTACTAAAAAAATTGAAAGTCCATTACATTATATAAAAAATAATGGGTCTATTTTACTTAATATATATATTCAAATCAAAATAATAATTTAAAATTGATTTATATCAAAAATTCATTCAAAAATATACATATATTCAAAATTTGATTTTTACTAACATATTTTCCGATAACTATTATAAAAATGTTTTCAATATATATAATAAAAATACAATACAAAGCCCAATTTCAAACACCAACTTAAATTATGGTTTTTATATTTCACATTAAATTTTAAAATATGATATATATGATCATTTATGTGATTGTACGTATAAAATATTATTAATTATAAGAAAATTTATTTGATGGTACGTATAAAATACGATTAATTATATGATAACACATATTTTGTAACCTATGATAACATATATATGTATATATATATATATATATATAATAGTGATTATGGGTGGGCGTTCGGGTTCGTTTTCGGGTCTTTTTGGGATTTCGTGTTCAGTTCAGATATTTGAGGATTTCGTTCTGATTTGGATAACCAATTTAAATAGGTTTGGTTTAAATATTTGGATAGAGAATTAATAATTATTTAAGTATTTTTGGAGTTTTGAGTATTTTTTAACTATTTAAGATATTTACGTTTAATTATTTGTATATATTTTTAATCATTTATGTGAACTTAAAAGTATCATATATATTATGGATGTTTTTATATATATTAAAAATAATTCGGTTCAGATCGGATTAGGTTTCAATTCTTCAAATACTAAAATTTTGAATAATTTGGATATTTAATCAATTATGGTTCGGATTTAGTACTACTTATTTGGATTGGGATCGGTTCGATTCTTCGAATTCGAGTTTTATGCCCAACCCTAAATAGTGACATAAAAAGCAAATAGCATCATATTTTTTAAAAAATACACCCGCACGGACGTGCGGGTTAAAATCTAGTTATGAAGTTATGATCCAATCTCCAAACCCGGTCAAACCAGTTCTACACTTGCCTCAATTGGAAGCTAACCGATTCAATCAGCTTCAAACCAGACATTGGCGACCAGGAGATCATTTAAACCAATCAGGAGATATTCTAGGCATCCAGGAGGAGTTCTACAAGTTCATACCATGCACCAGCAACCATTGGATCAGGAGGATCCTCATTTACTCAAACCTGCCTTATTTGGAGCAAACCGACATTAATGTCCAACAGCTCTTTCCTCTTCAGTTTAGGCACGACCTCAGCACATTCCAAGCAGTCAAGAAGGTTCCCAGGAAGCTTACTTATCCCCTTAAACCATCCAGGTTCAAAAAAGATCAGATTCTTTACTTGGAGCCAAAATCCCACAAAAGGCTCCAACGGCTAGTTTTTGATTTCTTTCTTAGTTTTCGATTTGTTTCCTTTTCTATTTATTTTAGAACGTTAGGGCCTTTGTCTCTGAGCCTTATATAAGCTCCTAGACGTCCATTGTAAAGAGCACCCTTAATCACCAAGTTAATAGAAAGTTTATTCAGTTTTATCAAAGTTGTTCTTTGTATAAAATATCGGTCTTTAGGATTCAAAGAGAGATTCTTTGTTGTCTTATTGATTTCGTGAGTCTAGTTTGTTTGTGCAAATCAAAAAAGCTAAGTACACAGATTGAGAGAGTCAATCACTTCGATCCATCATTCCATCAGATTGAGAGATTCAATCAAACCTTCTTCCGCAAATCCACTTCAGTTCATCTTCTAATCAAGCTGAGAGTGATACACATCCAGCAGCTTGATTCCATCCTATCCTTTGTTTATTTATCTTGTTTTATTATCATTATCATCATCATATCATTTGTTTTCATATTTGTTTCTGTTTGCATCATAAAAACTCTAAACTCATAAAAATCGGTTCTCTTTGTTTTCAGGTTGAAACCTTGGTTCCACCATTCTATCAATTCGTGGGTTACCCCCCCTGTGCCTACAACATTTTTGGTATCAGAGCTCAAGCTCCTGAATCAGGTCACTCTATCCTTGCATCATTCATATTTGTTTGCATTTGTTTTTCATCATAAACCGAAAATCCATAAAAACTGTTTCTTTGTTTCAAGTTTTGTTTCTGCATTTGTTTTGTGTTCTTGCTGTTCATTCTGCTAAGTGTCACGATAAAGAAAAGAAAAGTTTTGTTTGATTCATTTAAAATCAAAAATCCCAAAAGAAAAGTGTTTGCATTTATTAGTTTCCATAAAAAAAAAATCCCATAAAAAGTTCTGTTTTGAATTTGATTCCTTTTCATTTGCATCCATAAATTTAAAAGCCAAAAGAAATCATCCTAGTTATTGTTTCATATCATATTAGTTGGTCCATTTCGTGATTGCATCAGAAAAGAAAAATAAAATATTTTCAAGCTTAGTTTATATCTTTTGCATAAGTGGTTTAATTGTTTGCATCAAAGAAAATTTAAAAAAAAAAAAAAAACAAATATCAGCATTAGTTTGCTTTCCATATTTTCTTTTCATTTGTGTTTATTATCATATCATATTGATTCATTTCGTGTTTGCATTGAGAAAACCAAAAGAAAAATAATTTTTGCATACTTTATTTCATTTCGGTTCATAATTGCATATTTTCTCGGTTTAGTTTAAATTGCATTGTGCACTTGATTTATTTTGGTTCGACCAGACCTTCCCATATCTTTCACTTGATCTTTGAGAGTGTTTTCAGGAAGCCATGGTAGGAGAAACACACGGCCACTGTCAGATGGCCAAAGAGAACCAACATTTGACAGCTTTGCAAGAGGTTGATCTGATTGCACAGCTGAGGAAAAGAAAGAAGGCACAAGGCCAACGTCCACAACCAGGAGAAAGGAGATTTGGAGATGCTCCAGAGGCTGTCTATGTCGAGCCCAAGCCACCAGATCCTTCAAGGATCAATCAAACCCCAACTTCTCAAACCCACAAACATCATGTTGTTAATTCTCAATTTAATTATAACTCTTTTGCTGATAAAAATAAACTCTTTACATTTTCAGGAAAAAGAGGTTATCTAATATGGGAGAGGAACCTTGATGAATGGTTTCACTTCAACAACATCTTGAAGGAAGAGAGGCTTGCTTATGCCATTGAACAACTTAGAGATGATGCCTTTGAATGGTGGGTACAAGAAGAAGGTGATAGATGGTTTTACAAGGAGCCAACTATCAAAACATGGAGAGCTCTTAAGGAAGTCATGAGATATGAGTTTGCACCAAAGATTACAAGTTCTGAAATCCAGGAACTATATCCAAGGAGGTATCCAACTCATGGTTCCAAAAAAGCAAGAAAAGATGTACCAAAAGAAGGTCATAGAAGCTTGATCCATCAAGACCAGATTCGGCCAAACCAGAAGCCCACAGTTTTCTATGATCAAAACCAACCTATTGAGGTCCCAAAGACCATGGAGGAGAAGAAGTTTGTCAGCCAAGACACATTGGCCAGACACAAAGAAAAACCAGACAAACTGATTTTTCAAGAAAAGGCCAAGGTAAGTCCTATACTTGATAAATTTGTTTGTAAATCATCTCCCACTGGTATGAGTCACTTGTCTTTGTCCAAGAATGATAAGACAGGTCCTGAAGTCAAGAAAGACACGATCTCAAAGTCCTTTTTGGATTTAAAAGTTGTTCATGATTTAAGTCCAAGGAATGATGAGATTTCAAACCCAAAGAAAGAAGAGGCATCAAGCCAAGGTAAGTCTTCTAACTCTGAGGATTTGAAATATCAGACATGTTATAGATGTCATAAGAAAGGACACTATGCTATAGTTTGTCCTACTAAGAAAGCATTGATAGAAACATCACTAGAAGAGAAAACAGAATTATCTATGAAAAGTGATAGTTTTATTCAATCTGATATATTGGTTCCAAATTCTTGTATAATGCACTTGTCTTTGTCAAAGGGTGATGTAACAGGAACTAAGGAGCATGAATTCAAAGGAGAGGATCCACCAGGCGCCACACCTGTGATGAACCAGAAGATGGTTCAAGACACAATGCAGTCCATATTGCTTAAAGAAGCAAAACCAAAACAATACCAAGGTAAGGCTTTAGAATCTCAAAAGAGAATGAAAGCTGACTTGCTCTATCTTGGTGCAGATTATACAGTTTCGAGGTCGAAACCTTGTCAAGAGGGAGGGGATGATGTGGTCATCAGATCAGCAACTGAACCGGAGGTCAACCCAAAGCCCTACTCAACCAGCCAAGGCGCAAACCAGGACATACGTGCACTAAAAATGCCATATCTTACAAACCAGGAGGGTTTAAATCACGAGGCTAATATTTATGGATTCTACACTCAAGAAGAAGTCCAGGACAATTGGAATTGGGCCAAAATATTCACGGAGCAAGAAGTTATGAATTTTACAACCCAGAGGTTTCTCAGCCGGTCCATCTGCGAGTATCCGACTTTAGAAGGAGATTTAAGCTCAAGTAAGGAGCGGCCTGAAGCAAAGCCCATCATAGGAGTCAAAAGGAGTTTATCAGCTTTCCAGAAAGCCCAAGATCAGGAGAAATGGCCACGGAATTATGAAGTTATGATCCAATCTCCAAAACCGGTCAAACCAGTTCTACACTTGCCTCAATTGGAAGCTAACCGATTCAATCAGCTTCAAACCAGACATTGGCGACCAGGAGATCATTTAAACCAATCAGGAGATATTCTAGGCCTCCAGGAGGAGTTCTAAAGTTCATACCATGCACCAGCAACCATTGGATCAGGAGGATCCTCATTTACTCAAACCTGCCTTATTTGGAGCAAACCGACATTAATGTCCAACAGCTCTTTCCTCTTCAGTTTAGGCACGACCTCAGCACATTCCAAGCAGTCAAGAAGGTTCCCAGGAAGCTTACTTATCCCCTTAAACCATCCAGGTTCAAGAAAGATCAGATTCTTTACTTGGAGCCAAAATCCCACAAAAGGCTCCAACGGCTAGTTTTTGATTTCTTTCTTAGTTTTCGATTTGTTTCCTTTTCTATTTGTTTTAGAACGTTAGGGCCTTTGTCTCTGAGCCTTATATAAGCTCCTAGACGTCCATTGTAAAGAGCACCCTTAATCACCAAGTTAATAGAAAGTTTATTCAGTTTTATCAAAGTTGTTCTTTGTATAAAATATCGGTCTTTAGGATTCAAAGAGAGATTCTTTGTTGTCTTATTGATTTCGTGAGTCTAGTTTGTTTGTGCAAATCAAACAAGCTAAGTACACAGATTGAGAGAGTCAATTACTTCGATCCATCATTCCATCAGATTGAGAGATTCAATCAAACCTTCCTCCGCAAATCCACTTCAGTTCATCTTCTAATCAAGCTGAGAGTGATACACATCCAGCAGCTTGATTCCATCATATCCTTTGTTTATTTATCTTGTTTTATTATCATTATCATCATCATATCATTTGTTTTCATATTTGTTTCTGTTTGCATCATAAAAACTCTAAACTCATAAAAATCGGTTCTCTTTGTTTTCAGGTTGAAACCTTGGTTCCACCATTCTATCCATTCGCGGGTTACCCCCACTGTGCCTACAACAAAGGCTGTTCGTAAAGATATCTTTACGAAGATTACTTTTCGTAAAAACGGTTATGATGACTTTTACGGACTTTCAGGCATTGATTCCGTCGTGACCGATTTTGACCCCAACAGTTAGCCCCCAGCTTGTTAGAACCATGAGCTTACAGCGTGAGGTTCTAGCGAGTGGCCTAGCAAGTTAGGAAAGTAAGGTGAGTTAGGCGGAATTAATGGTTGAAAAAGGTCAGTGGTAACTGGTTTTCTCGCTCTTCTAAAAATAGAACGCGATAAGATTGGGGCTGCGCCTTATGACGGCTGCCTACGTACCCTTGTTGAAGGGATCAAGCCTTTCGTAGTTCGTCTTTGAGTTAAGGATCTTATGACTAGTTTTCTAGTGAGACCTTTATGGTCTAGTTTTTATGTAGCGGTTATAAGGCGTGTTGCTGCCGATGGCATTTTGTATGGATGTAGAAGGAAAACTAAGAGTTGTCATCTCGTAATCTAACTCTGTGTGAATTGCTATATCCGTAATCTGTTTCGAGAGTTTTCCGCAGTGTGTAAACTTGCGGGATTTCTGAAGATTCTCGAATATTGGCAAAGAGACAAATTTTGGGATCTCGTATCAGGGTGTTTGATACTATGCCTAGAGATGTTAGAGACCAGTGCGCTGGGTTTAGGGCAAGACCTAGGTTTACTCCTGGTTTTAGAGGGTGCGATGACTAATTCGACTTACGTATCCCGTTTCAGTTTCATCCTGATTCCATACCGATTTAAAGTCCGCGATAGGTTCTCGGCTTATACGACTTGTATGGTTGGAATCGAGCATCTCTCCGGAGATCGGAAGTGCTGGACCAAAATACTTTTGTAGCGCTATTATCCTTGTGTCGGATGTACGAGAGTCATCTCTACGAGATGGCTAAGTCTGTTTAGGACGTTGAGAGTTTGTTGTGATCAGCAACAAACTTAATGGTAAAAAATACCGTTTCGAGTCTTCGCGAAGGATATGTTTTGAGAAGATGTTAGTGCGTATGACTGTCCGGTCTTCCAAGAAAATGTTTTTATCGAGGAAGGAAATTTCGTCGAAGAACGAATCTTCAGGCGTCTGCGACGTCTCGCGTTGCTGAAGATTTGTTATTCTTTCGTATGCCGCGTTTCAGGCTTGAAATGTTCGCGGGTTTGTAGATGTTTCGCGATGTTGCAAGGGTTTAGTCTTAGCCCTGCGTTTGAGAAACATTCTGGTTTGACTACAAATGTTCGCAGCCAAAATTGTTGTTCCTGTTTGGATGCTAATAGTTTTATTTGCGATCGAGGAATTATGACTGAGGTGTCACAGGCGTTTTCCTTCATAGTGTTTTGTGAAGTGTTGGCCTTCCGAGATCTATTTCGTGGATTCTTTAGGATGTTTCGTATAGCTCTAGGAGCTTTGTTCTGAATTTTTCCTTACATGCCGCGTATTACGGTTAAAACGTTGCGGGCTTGGAGGAGCGTATTGAACTTGGTCAATTTTCGAGAAGTTTATATTTTCCGTTAACCGTTTGGTTGTTAGGACTTAGTTTCGTTACGAAGAATTTATCATATGATTTCCGACTGTGGGCTATACGATAATTTATCATATCACATAACCGATTTTACGAAGGTCGTAACTCAGTGATATGTATACATATGTCAAAGTAGCATTGTTTCTGCGGGTTCTACGAGAAACGTTCCCGTTGTGATTTTGATCTTAGGTGAAAGTTGCTTGGAGTTACCCATGGAGTATTACCGAAGTTTTTTTCAATACGATCTAGTCGCGGGACGTTTTTCATAGGTTACGCTTGGACTGTGATTTGGTTGTTTCCACGTTGACGACTTGGGATATGTCGGTTCCGAGGAAATTGCCAGAAATGAATCGGTTTTAAGACGACGTTCATGTCTCTAACTTTTTCTCTTTTTAGGAAGCGAGCTTGATATGCGTGGCGATCGTTTCTCGACTTTCGGAGAGTTTAGATCGGTTTGCAAGATCTGGATGACCAATTATGGAACAATATATCGAGACAGGAAAAAATCGCTTAAAACTTAGTTCGCTAGACTATCCGCCTAGGTTTTACGTTTCCTAAAGTTCTATGGCAGCCTCAAAGTAATTTCCTACGAAAATTCCAAGTCTGATTTCAAAATTTCAAGTCGGAAATACCTTAGTTCTCTCGAAGATGCAGTTTTGTCCCTTCTCAGTTTTGCGTGCTCATTTCTGTTTCCTATTCTCGTGTATGTTCGCCATTTCCGATATTGGTGTTTATCCTTTGAAACTTGACATTTATCGTCCGAACTTGACTGTTATCTTCTCCTTAGATAAGACGTCGATTTTTGTAAAAAGGTCCAACGTAATCGTATAGTTAAGGCGGCTAAGGTGTTAAGTTAACCATTGCCGTTTTATACGATTAATCTGAATCCATGCGAGAAAATAGGTCTTTGCGGTTTTTTTTTTTTTTTTTTTTTATATCGTAAAGTCTCAATGGTAACTTCAATCGAGGCGAAACAAGAGACGTTTCGATCGAGATTCGAAAGTGAACGCAAAGATGGAGGTAGGGTGAGCAGAAACAAGCCAAGGAGTTTAAGATGCGGTTTACTTGTTTTTGTCGTAAAATCTCAACGGAAATTCCGATTGAGACGAAACGAAAAGCGTTTCGATGAGAATTCAAAGGAGAACGCAAAGGAGGACCCCTTTGAGGCCTGACAGGTCGCTATAGCGAGTGAGGATGTCATCTCGGTCGCTATAGCGAGTGGAAGGGAGCCGAGACGAGTCCCACTTGTTTTCGTCGTAAAATCTCAACGGAAACTCCGATTGAGACGAAACGAAAAGCATTTCGAAGAGGATTCAAAGGAGAACGCAAAGGAAGAACCCTTTGAGGACTTACAGGTCGCTACGTAGCGACTGACAGTCTGACAGGTCGCAACGTAGCGAATGGAAGCAAGCCGAGTAGCGTCCTACTTGTTTTCGTCGTAAAATCTCAACGGAAACTCCGATTGAGACGAAACAAAAACCGTTTCGATGAGGATTCAAAAGACAACCCAAAGGAGGACCTTTCTGAGGCCTTACAGGTCGCTACGTAGCGACTGACAGTCTGACAGGTCGCTACGTAGCGTGTGGAAGCAAACCGAGAAGAGTCCTACTTGTTTTCGTCGCAAAATCTAAATGGAAACTCCGATTGAGACGAAACGAAAAGCGTTTCGACGAGGATTCAAAAGAGAACCCAAAGGAGGACCTTTCTGAGGCCTTACAGGTCGCTACGTAGCGACTGACAGTCTGTCAGGTCGCTACGTAGCGAGTGGAAGCAAGCCGAGACGAGTCCCACTTGTTTTCGTCGTGAAATCTCAACGGAAACTCCGATTGAGACGAAACGAAAAGCGTTTCGACGAGGATTCAAAAGAGAACCCAAAGGAGGACCTTTCTGAGGCCTTACAGGTCGCTACGTAGCGACTGACAGACTGTCAGTCGCTACGTAGCGAGTGGAAGCAAGCCGAGACGAGTCCCACTTGTTTTCGTCGTGAAATCTCAACGGAAACTCCGATTGAGAAGAAACGAAAAGCGTTTCGACGAGGATTCAAAAGAGAACCCAAAGGAGGACCTTTCTGAGGCCTTACAGGTCGCTACGTAGCGACGGACTGTCTGACAGGTCGCTACGTAGCGAGTGGAAGCAAGCCGAGACGAGTCCCACTTGTTTTCGTCGTAAAATCTCAACGGAAACTCCGATTGAGAAGAAACGAAAAGCGTTTCGACGAGGATTCAAAAGAGAACCCAAAGGAGGACCTTTCTGAGGCCTTACAGGTCGCTACGTAGCGACGGACTGTCTGACAGGTCGCTACGTAGCGAGTGGAAGCAAGTCGAGACGAGTCCCACTTGTTTTCGTCGTAAAATCTCAACGGAAACTCTGATTGAGACGAAACGAAAAGCGTTTCGACGAGGATTCAAAAGAGAACCCAAAGAAGGACCTTTCTGAGGCCTTACAGGTCGCTACGTAGCGACTGACAGTCTGACAGGTCGCTACGTAGCGAGTGGAAGCAAGCCGAGACGAGTCCCACTTGTTTTCGTCGTAAAATCTCAACGGAAACTCCGATTGAGACGAAACGAAAAGCGTTTCGACGAGGATTCAAAAGAGAACCCAAAGGAGGACCTTTCTGAGGCCTTACAGGTCGCTATGTAGCGAGTGGAGAGTTGGCTTGAGCTCGGTCACTACGTAGCGACCGAGCAGTGTGTGTGCTCGGTCGCTACGTAGCGACCGAGCAGCGTGTGCTTGCTCGGTCGCTACGTAGCGACCAAGCAGCGTGTGTGCTCGGTCGCTACGTAGCGACCGAGCAGTGTGCGTGCTCGGTCGCTACGTCGCGTAGCGACCGAGCAGTGTGTGTGTTCGGTCGCTACGTAGCGACCGAGCAGCGTGTGTGCTCGGTCGCTACGTAGCGACCAAGCAGCGTGTGTGCTCGGTCGCTACGTAGCGACCGAGCAGCGTGCGTGCTCGGTCGCTACGTAGCGACCGAGCAGCGTGTGTGCTTGGTCGCTACGTAGCGACCGAGCAGCGTGTGTGCTCGGTCGCTACGTAGCGACCGAGCAGCGTGTGCGTGCTCGGTCGCTACGTAGCGACCGAGCAGTGTGCGTGCTCGGTCGCTACGTAGCGACCGAGCTGTGTAATCGTTTTGTTGTGTTTCCTTTTTCCGCGATTAACGTAGGGGTTTTTCAGCGGTTTTTTTGGGAGAACAAGTTTTATCCTTCCGAAATGTTTTCGGAAAACGTGTTTTGGTAAAACCCTTACGCATCGAGATTTGTTTACGGGGTTATGATAAGATTTATTGTTTCCCTTCTTGTTTACAGGGAGAAATCGCGAGCTTGTTTTAGTGCTCTTCTTGTGGCGGAAGGTCGCGACTAAGTTCTCGATTTTGTTGAAAACTACGGCGTTTGCATAAGCGTTGGCCATAGCAGCAGTCAGTGCTGCGAGTTTGTCTTTCATATATCCAAACATCGTTTCGATCAAGCGTTTTGTGGCCATGAGTAAGAGTAATCCGTAACCCCCCCCCCTCCTTCTAGCGCCAAACTGTGGGAACCGAAATTTGCACTGTCGATTTCCGTTTAAATAAGGAAACTAGGAAAACCCTAATTTCCCAGAGGACCCGGATCTCTGCGAGAGCCAACGACAAGTAACCAAACAAATGCGGAAAATATGAGAAAACATGATAAAACGATTTACAAAGAAAGTAGATCTTATTTCGAATTCGCGTAAGAGCGTTGCGATCATTAGAAAAGAATACAAAGGCTTTGGCCGCAGGGTCCGTCAGCGAGTTACCTAGTTCTAGCAGCCTAAAAGCTCAAACCTAGTTGAGTCGCAGCTCGATAACAAAAGACGAAAAAGATATATAAAAGGTTTTTGATTGATTTCGGACTGAACCTTGTTAAAGGCTGCCTACGTACCCCTTTCGAGGATCAAGCCGAACGTAGTTCAATTGATAGAGCTGGACAAGAGATCGAACTGCCTGGGCGAGTTCGTCTAGTAATTGAGTGCCAGTCATAGAAACCGAACTTGTCGAGAATAAAGCCTAGAGTTTCTAAGTGCAGAGAACTCCGAGTCTAAAAAGCTCTCCACCTCTTGCTCCTCGCCTAGGACTCCTTATATACTAGCTCCAAGGTCGGTTTACGCTTTTACTCTTCTGCCCTTAAGCCGTCATAGCATAAAAAAGGAGATATTCCATTTTTCCCGATCTTCACAATTATCTTCAAAACTTCCGTATTTATCCGCGGAAACTTGACATTTATCCTTCCTTGTGGACCAAGCGTAAACCAGGCTGTGGTTTACGGGCTTTTGGTTAGGAAAATCATAGGATGGGCCTCGAGTCGTGTTTTAGGTCCCTTTGGGCCATCTTCCGACTCGACACGTTTACTACGAGTTTTCCGCGGTTTCTAATCCGCGAAGTTTGATCGATGAATTAGAATGGCGGGAAACATGGACTGAGCTTGCTACGGTCTTCGGGAGATAGCATTCGAAGGTTTTGACGAGAATGCAGGAACTGGTGTCGTATTGACGTTCGGAAAGGTTCAATCGCTACACAGCAACCGAACTTTGGCTCGAGCCCAGTCGCTACGTAGCGACCGAGCGGGACGAGCCCTCGGTCGCTACGTAGCTACCGAGCTTTGGCCCGAGCTCGGTCGCTACGTAGCGACTGAGCGGGACGAGCGCTCGGTCGCTACGTAGCGACCGAGCTTTGGCTCGAGCTCGGTCGCTACGTAGCGACCGAGCGGGACGATCGCTCGGTCGCTACGTAGCGACCGAGCGGGACGATCGTTCGGTCGCTACGTAGAGACCGAGCTTTGGCTCGAGCTCGGTCGCTACGTAGCGACCGAGCTTTGGCTCGAGCTCGGTCGCTACGTAGCGACCGAGCGGGACGATCGCTCGGTCGCTACGTAGCGACCGAGCTTTGGCTCGAGCTCGGTCGCTACGTAGCAACCGAGCGGGACGATCGTTCGGTCGCTACGTAGCGACCGAGCGCGATGATCGCTCGGTCGCTATGTAGCGACCGAGCAGGACGATCGTTCGGTCGCTACGTAGCGACCGAGCTTTGGCTCGAGCTCGGTCGCTACGTAGCGACCGAGCGGGATGATCGCTCGGTCGCTACGTAGCGACCGAGCTTTGGCTCGAGCTTGGTCGCTACGTAGCGACCGAGCGGGACGATCGCTCGGTCGCTACGTAGTGACCGAGCTTTGGCTCGAGCTCGGTCGCTACGTAGCGACCGAGCGGGACGATCGCTCGGTCGCTATGTAGCGACCGAACTTGGCTTGGGCTCGGTCGCTACGTAGCGACCGAGCGAGACGGATGCTTGGTCGCTACGTAGCGACCGATCGAGACGGACGCTCGGTCGCTACGTAGCGACCAAGCTTGGCTCGACCTCGGTCGCTACGTAGCGACCGAGCGGGACGATCGCTCGGTCGCTACGTAGCGACCGAGCGGGACGATCGTTCGGTCGCTACGTAGCGACCGAGCTTTGGCTCGAGCTCGGTCGCTACGTAGCGACGAGCTTTGGCTCGAGCTCGGTCGCTACGTAGCGACCGAGGGGGACGATCGCTCGGTCGCTACGTAGCGACTGAGCTTTGGCTCGAGCTCGGTCGCTACGTAGCAACCGAGCGGGACGATCGTTCGGTCGCTACGTAGCGACCGAGCGCGACGATCGCTCGGTCGCTACGTAGCGACCGAGCAGGACGATCGTTCGGTCGCTACGTAGCGACCGAGCTTTGGCTCGAGCTCGGTCGCTACGTAGCGACCGAGCGGGACGATCGCTCGGTCGCTACGTGGCGACCGAGCTTTGGCTCGAGCTTGGTCGCTACGTAGCGACCGAGCGGGACGATCGCTCGGTCGCTATGTAGTGACCGAGCTTTGGCTCGAGCTCGGTCGCTACGTAGCAACCGAGCGGGACGATCGCTCGGTCGCTATGTAGCGACCGAACTTGGCTTGGGCTCGGTCGCTACGTAGCGACCGAGCGAGACGGATGCTTGGTCGCTACGTAGCGACCGAGCGAGACGGACGCTCGGTCGCTACGTAGCGACCAAGCTTGGCTCGAGCTCGGTCGCTACGTAGCGACCGAGCGGGATGAACGCTCGGTCGCTACGTAGCGACCGAGCGAGACGGATGCTCGGTCGCTATGTAGCGACCGAGCGAGACGGATGCTCGGTCGCTATGTAGCGACCGAGCAGGACGGACGCTCGGTCGCTACGTAGCGACCGGGCTTGGCTCGAGCTCGGTCGCTACGTAGCGACCGAGCTGTGTGCATGCTTGGTCGCCGCGTATCGATCGAGCTTGGCTTGTCCGCGGTCTGATTTCCATACTCGAGCTTGTCCGCGGCCGATTTGGATACATGTCCGTTTCCTTCGGACAATCGGTATTTAGTGGTTCGATTGAGATTTGGACAATATTTTACTGCAAGGCTGTTCGTAAAGATATCTTTACGAAGATTACTTTTCGTAAAAACGGTTATGCTGACTTTTACGGACTTTCAGGCATTGATTCCGTCGTGACCGATTTTGACCCAACAACAACCCTTCAAAGTATCGGTTCAACCGTTTTCTTTCGTAAAAAAAGGGGGGAGTAGGTACGTATACTATACTCGTATACTCCCAAACTTCAAAAACTTCTGCAAATCGTCAAGAATAGGCAAACGACAATCTTAATATTCGTCTAAACGCTAGCAACATATCCAGACGATCATGAACATAATCTCAAAAACTATACATCATTTCTTGTCGCAATCATGCGTACAGAAAACTTGTACCAATATCAAACTGAAACTCGACGATTAGCCAAAGTATTGAACCCTTTTCCGGCTTCAGAAAGCTAGTTTCGTTTTAAATTTTTTTTACGAGAAATCTTCAATCACCAAAGCATTTCTTTCAGTTTCCGTTGTACCAAGTATGTCACGGAAAAGCATCGAAAAAAATTGCGACGAAGAAAACTCGAGAATAGATGTAGCATCGTGCACGTTAAAAGGAGCACTTTCCTCCCGATGGTTAGCTAGATCCACCTCTGGATGACCAATTCATTCAAGAAACGAATGTGTCATGAGAATCCTTTCAAAAAACCTATGAAAAACGTTCTGCGACAAGATCGTATTGAAATAAACTTCGGTAACACTCCATGAGTAACTCCAAGCAACTTTCACCTAAGATCAAAATCACAGCAGGAACGTTTCTTGTAAAACCCGCAGAAACAACGCTACTTTGACATATGTATACATATTAATGATTTACAACCTTCGTAAAACCGGTTATATGATATGATAAATTATCGTATAGCCCACAGTCGGAAATCATATGATAAATTTCCCGTAACGAAACTAAGTCCTAACAACCAAACGGTTAACGGAAAACCTAAACTTTTCGAAAATTGACCAAGTTCAATACGCTCCTTCAAGCCCGCAACGTTTTAACCGTAATACGCGGCATGTAAGGAAAAATTCATAACAAAGCTCCAAGAGCTATACGAAACATCCTAAAGAATCCACGAAATAGATCTCGGAAGGCCAACACTTCACAAAACACTATGAAGGAAAACGCCTGTTCCCATGGACAAATTTACATGACACCTCAGTCATAATTCCTCGATCGCAAATAAAACTATTAGCATCCAAACTGGAACAACAATTTTGGCTGCGAACATTCGTAGTCAAACCAGAATGTTTCTCAAACGCAGGGCTAAGACTAAACCCTCGCAACATCGCGAAACATTTACAAACCCGCGAACATTTCAAGCCCGAAACGCGGCATACGAAAGAATAACAAATCTTCAGCATCGCGAGACGTCGCAGACGCCTGGAGATTCGTTCTTCGACGAAATTTCCTTCCTCGATAAAAACATTTTCTTGGAAGACCAGACAGTCATACGCACTAACATCTTCTCAAAACATATCCTTCGCGAAGACTCGAAACGGTATTTTTTACCATTAAGTTTGTTGCTGATTACAACAAACTCTCAACGTCCTAAACAGACTTAGCCATCTCGTAGAGATGACTCTCGTACATCCGACACAAGGATAATAGCGCTATAAAAGAAATCCAAAATTTTGGTCCAGCACTTCCGATCCCCGGAGAGATGCTCGATTCCAACCATACAAGTCGTATAAGCCGAGAACCTATCGCGGACTTTAAATCGGTATGGAATCAGGATGAAACTGAAACGGGATACGTAAGTCGAATTAGTCATCGCACCCTCTAAAACCAGGAGTAAACCTAGGTCTTGCCCTAAACCCAGCGCACAGGTCTCTAACATCTCTAGGCATAATATCAAACACCCTGATACGAGATCCCAAAATTTGTCTCTTTGCCATTATTCGAGAATCTTCAGAAATCCCGCAAGTTTACACACTGCGGAAAACTCTCGAAACAGATTACGGATATAGCAGTTCACATGGAGTTAGATTACGAGATGACAACTCGTAGTCTTCCCTCTACACCCATACAAAATGCCATCGGCAGCAATACGCCTTATAATCGCTACATAAAAACTAGACCATAAAGCTCCCACTGGAAAACTAGTCAAAAGAACCTTAACTCCAAGACGAACTACGAAAGGCTTGATCCCTTCAACAAGGGTACGTAGGCAGCCGTCATAAGGCGCAGCCCCAATCTTATCGCGTTTTCTACTTTTTGGAGAGCGAGAAGATCACTTACAACAGACCTTTTCAACCATTAATTCCGCCTAACTCACCTAACTTGCCTAACTTGCCAAGCCACTCGCTAGAACCTCACGCTAGAAGCTCATGGTTCTAACAAGCTGGGAGGCTAACTGTTGGGGTCAAAATCGGTCACGACGGAATCAATGCCTGAAAGTCCGTAAAAGTCAGCATGAACGTTTTTACGAAAAAGTAATCTTCGTAAAGATATCTTTACAAAGAGCCTTGCGGTAAAATCTTGTTCAAACCTCAATCATATCTCAATACCGATTGTACGAAGGAAACAGACATGTATCCAATTCGGCCACAGACAAGCTCGAGTACGGCAATCCGACCACGGACAAGCTAAGCTCTATCGATACGCGGCGACCAAGCATGCACACAGCTCGGTCGCTACGTAGCGACCGAGCGTCCGTCCCGCTCGGTCGCTACATAGCGACCGAGCTCGAGCCAAGCTCGGTCGCTACGTAGCGACAGAGCGTGCGTGCTGTTCGGTCGTTACGTAGCGACCGAACTCTTCCGAAACGTCGATACAACACCAATTCATGCATTCTCGTCTATCCTACGATGCTATCTCCCGAAGACCGTAGCGAACTCAGTTCATGTCTTCCGACCATTCTAAGACATCAATCAAACTTTGCGGTAAAAACCACGGAAAGTTCGTTCTTTATCGAAAGAAGTCGTAATAAACGTTTCGAGTCGGAAGACGGCCCAAAGGGACCTAAGACACAACTCGAGGCCCAACTTACAATTTCTTAACCAAAAGCCCATAAACCGTATAACGGTTTACGTTTGGCGCGCAAGGAAGGATAAATGTCAAGTTTCCGCGGATAAATACGAAATTTTGAGGATAAATACGAAGATGGGAAAAAAATGGAATATCTATATTTTATGCTATGACGGCTTAAGGGCAGAAGAGTAAAAGCGTAAACCAACCTTGGAGCTAGTATATAAGGAGTCCTAGGCGAGAGGCGTGGGGAGGACTCTTTAGACTCGGAATTCTCTGCACTTAGAAGCTTTAGGCTTTATTCTCGACAAGTTCGTTTTCTATGACTTTCACTCAATTACTAGACGAACTCGCCCAGGCAGTTCGATCTCTTGTCCAGCTCTATCAATTGAACTACGTTCGGCTTGATCCTCGAAAGGGGTACGTAGGCAGCCTTTAACAAGGTTCAGTCCGAAACCAATCAAAAACCTTTTATGTATCTTTTTCGTCTTTTGTTATCGAACTGCGACTCAACTAGGTTTGAGCTTTTAGGCCGCTAGAACTAAGTAACTCGCTGACAGCCTTTGCGGCCAAAGATTTTATGATCTCTTGTAATGATCGCAACGCTCTTACGCAGATTCGAAATAAGATCTATTGTTTTCTCTAAACTCGTTTGTTATCTTTTCACGATTTCCGCATATATTCGGTCACTTGTCGTTGGCTCTCGCAGAGATCCGGGACCTCTGGGAAATTAGGGTTTTCCTAGTTTCCTTATTTAAACGGAAATCGACAGTGCGAATTTTGGTTCCCACACTGGTCCTTGGACTCAGCAGGGCCACTATTCAGGTGTTTGGAGATTATAATACCTATAGATGCCTATTTGTTGCATGCATGATATATTAGAGCTCAACCGCTTAACTCAGTGACCAGCTGTCGCATGTTTCACTGGTTAACAAGCTAGATCTCGTGTCTCAACGGTTAGTATGTCGACAACGAAAGAGTGTCGATCGATGGTCCTATTGGGACGTCGACCGATACACCTTTGCCAACGTCGATCGATAGTCAGTTGAGGACATCGAACGACGGGTTCTAGCCAGGCATATGCGCGAGTATGATATGCTCTACTAAGATACTAAATTGGCGGTTAGCCCTCTCTAGCAGTCCTAATATGATACATAGTTGTCAGGATTGGATAACAAGGGTGCTTGAATATGCAATCCTATGATCAAGTTCTAGTTAGCAAGGCTAAAACAAGCAATGAATACAAATCTATCATGAATATCACAACAATGCAGATTTATAGTTTGGGGCTAATCCCACAAACCTATCTGAACCCTGGATCTAATAATTGAATTACTCAGACATAGCAAAGCAATTCATAACAATGAATAAATAGAAATTCATAGTATATATGAAATGAATTGAAAACAAGGAGTTCCAATCACAAGTGATCTTCTCTCCAAAACTCTCTCTTCTCTCTCTCAAAGTAAAACTGTAACAAAAAAGGTCTCTCCGCCGTCAAAACACTTAGGCAGTATATAATCAGCTAGGTTAAAAACTCGTCAGGGCATTTTCATAATTTGGCTTGGCCTTGGGTTTTAAGTCTGCTGAATCTAAAATGTCGTGTGTCTGATGTCTCGACAGCGATCGATGGTACTTGTGTACATTGATCGATATTAATCTTCATCTGTCGATGCATCTCCTAGTATTGATCGTCAGCACTGGATGCACATTGATCGATTGTTCTTCCTCTCGTTGACCTCTACATGCTTAGCTCGGGTGAAATGTCCTTTAAGCTCCAAAATGCTCCAAAGTCATAGCTTTACTCCGAAATGCACCTGAACATGAAAACATACCTAGAAGAGTAGAAAACATAGATATATATATAGTAAAACACCTATATACCATTGATGAAAACGGGTCAAATCCAAGGTACACACAGGACGTCCGTGTGTGTCCGTCAGTACACACAGAACATCTGTGTGTGTCCGTCAGCACACACAGGATGTCCGTGGCTGTCTGTGTGTGTCCGTGTGTGTCTGTCAGCACACACAGGACGTCTGTGGCTGTCCATCAGTATACATATTAGCACGTTGCTCCTTGGACTCAGCACGCTGACCCTTCCCGTGGACTGTTCAGATGATTTTGGCCCACGTGGGCTGTCTGTTCAGTACACACAAGACGTCTGTGGGTGTCCGCCAGCACACACAGGACATCCGTGGCTGTCCGTGTGTGTCTGTCAGCACACACAGGACGTCCGTTGGTGTCCTTCAGCACACACAGGAAGTCCGTTGGTGTCCGTCAGCACACACAGGACGTCTGTGGCTGTCCGTGTGTGTCCGTGTGTGTCCGTCAGCATATACAGGACGTCTGTGACTGTCCATCAGTACACATATCAGCACGTTGGTCCTTGGACTCAGCACGCTGACCCTTCCCGTGGACTGTTCGGGTGATTTTGGCCCACGTGGGCTGTCTGTTCAGTACACACAGGACATCCGTGGGTGTCCGCCAGCACACACAGGACGTCTATGGCTGTCCGTAGCTGTCCGTGTGTGTCTGTGTGTGTCCGTCATCACACACAGGACGTCTGTGGCTGTCAATCAGTACACATATCAGCACACTGGTCCTTGGACTCAGCACGCTGGCCCTTCCCGTGGACTGTTGGGGGGATTTTGGCCCACGTGGGCTGTCATTTCAGTACACACAGGACCTCCTCGGGTGTCCACCAGCATACACAGGACGTCTGTGGCTGTCCGTTTGTGTCCGTCAGCACACACAGGACGTCTGTGGCTGTCTGTTTGTGTCCGTCAGCACACACATGACATCCGTGGCTGACAATCAGTACACATATCAGCACACGCTGGTCCTTAGACTCAGCACGCTGGCCCTTCCCGAGGAATATTCGGGTGATTTTGGCCCACGTGGGCTGTCTGTTCAGTACACACAGGACGTCCGTGGGTGTCCGTCAATACACACAGGATATCCGTGGCTGTCCGTGTGTGTCCGTGTGTGTCCGTCAGCATACACAGGACATCTGTGGCTGTCCATCAGTACACATATCAGCCCATTGGTCCTAGGACTCAGCACGCTGACCCTTCCCATGGACTGTTCGGGTGATTTTGGCCCACATGGGCTGTCTGTTTAGTACACACAGGACGTCCGCGGTTCTCCGCCAGCACACACAGGACGTCCGTGGCTGTCTGTGGCTGTCCGTCATCACACACAGGACGTCTATGGCTGTTTGTGTGTGTCCGTCAGCACACACATGACGTTTTTGGCTGTCCATCAGTACAGATATCAGCACGCTGGTCCTTAGACTCAGCATGCTGGCCCTTCCCGTGGACTGTTTGGGTGATATTGGCCCATGTGGGCTGTCTGTTCAGTACACACAGGACGTCCGTGGGTGTCCGTCAGCACACATAGGACGTCTGTGGGTATCCGTCAACACACACAGGACGTCAGTGGCTGTTCGTGTGTGTCTGTGTGTGTTCGTGTGTGTCCGTCAGCACACACAAGACGTCTGTGGCTGTCCATCAGTACACATATCAGCACGTTGCTACTTGGATCAGCACGCTGACCCTTCCCTTGGACTGTGTGGGAACCAAAATTCGCACTGTCGATTTCCGTTTAAATAAGGAAACTAGGAAAACCCTAATTTCCCAGAGGTCCCGGATCTCTGCGAGAGCCAACGACAAGTGATCGAATATATGCGGAAATCATGAAAAAATAACAAACGAGTTTAGAAAAAACAGTAGATCTTATTTCGAGTCCGCGTAAGAGCGTTGCGATCATTACAAGAGAATACAAAGGCTTTGGCCGCAGGGGCCGTCAGCGAGTTACCTAGTTCTAGCAAAATAAAACCCTAATCCTAGTTGAGTCGCAGCTCGATAACAAAGGACGAAAAAGATATCTAAAAGGCTTGGATTGATTTCGGACTGAACCTTGTTAAAGGCTGCCTACGTACCCCTTTCGAGGATCAAGCCGAACTTAGTTCAAGTGATAGAGCTGGACAAGAGATCGAACTGCCTGGGCGAGTTCGTCTAGTAATTGAGTGCCAGTCATAGAAACCGAACTTGTCGAGAATAAGCCTAAAGTTTCTAAGTGCAGAGAATTCCGAATCTAAAAAGTTCTCCCTCTTGCTCCTCGCCTAGGACTCCTTATATACTAGCTCCAAGGTCGGTTTACGCTTTTACTCTTCTGCCCTTAAGCCGTCATAGCATAAAAATGGAGATATTCCATTTTTCCCGATCTTCACAATTATCTTCAAAACTTCCGTATTTATCCGCGGAAACTTGACATTTATCCTTCCTTGTGGACCAAGCGTAAACCAGGCTGTGGTTTACGGGCTTTTGATTAGGAAAATCGTAGGATGGGCCTCGAGTCGTGTTTTAGGTCCCTTTGGGCCGTCTTCCGACTCGACACGTTTACTACGAGTTTTCCGCGGTTTCTAATCCGCGAAGTTTGATCGATGAATTAGAATGGCGGGAAACATGGACTGAGCTTGCTACGGTCTTCGGGAGATAGCATTCGAAGGTTTTGACGAGAATGCAAGAACTGGTGTCGTATTGACGTTCGGAAAGGTTCAATCGCTACACAGCGACCGAACTTTGGCTCGAGCCCGGTCGCTTCGTAGCGACCGAGCGGGACGAGCGCTCGGTCGCTACGTAGCGACCGAGCTTGGCTGAGCTCGGTCGCTACGTAGCGACCGAGCGGGACGATCGCTCGGTCGCTACGTAGCGACCGAGCGGGACGATGGCTCGGTCGCTACGTAGCGACCGAGCTTTGGCTCGAGCTCGGTCGCTACGTAGCGACCGAGCGGGACGATCGCTCGGTCGCTACGTAGCGACCGAGCTTTGGCTCGAGCTCGGTCGCTACGTAGCGACCGAGCGGGACGATCGCTCGGTCGCTACGTAGCGACCGAGCTTTGGCTCGAGCTCGGTCGCTACGTAGCGACCGAGCGGGACGATCGCTCGGTCGCTACGTAGCGACCGAGCTTGGCTGAGCTCGGTCGCTACGTAGCGACCGAGCGGGACGATCGCTCGGTCGCTACGTAGCGACCGAGCGGACGATCGCTCGGTCGCTACGTAGCGACCGAGCTTTGGCTCGAGCTCGGTCGCTACGTAGCGACCGAGCGGGACGATCGCTCGGTCGCTACGTAGCGACCGAGCTTGGCTGAGCTCGGTCGCTACGTAGCGACCGAGCGGGACGATCGCTCGGTCGCTACGTAGCGACCGAGCTTGGCTCGAGCTCGGTCGCTACGTAGCGACCGAGCAGGACGATCGCTCGGTCGCTACGTAGCGACCGAGCTGTGTGCATGCTTGGTCGCCGCGTATCGATCGAGCTTGGCTTGTCCGCGGTCTGATTTCCATACTCGAGCTTGTCCGCGGCCGATTTGGATACATGTCCGTTGCCTTCGGACAATCGGTATTTAGTGGTTCGATTGAGATTTGGACGATATTTTACTGCAAGGCTGTTCGTAAAGATATCTTTACGAAGATTACTTTTCGTAAAAACGGTTATGCTGATTTTTACGGACTTTCAGACATTGATTCCGTCGTGACCGATTTTGACCCCAACAGTTAGCCCCCCAGCTCGTTAGAATCATGAGCTTCTAGCGTGAGGTTCTAGCGAGTGGCTTGGCAAGTTAGGCAAGTTAGGTGAGTTAGGCGGAATTAATGGTTGAAAAGGTCTGTGGTAAGTGATCTTCTCGCTCTCCTAAAAGTAGAAAACGCGATAAGATTGGGGCTGCGCCTTATGACGGCTGCCTACGTACCCTTGTTGAAGGGATCAAGCCTTTCGTAGTTCATCTTGGAGTTAAGGTTCTTATGACTAGTTTTCCAGTAGGACCTTTATGGTCTAGTTTTTATGTAGCGGTTATAAGGCGTGTTGCTGCCGATGGCATTTTGTATGGGTGTAGAGGGAAGACTACGAGTTGTCGTCTCGTAATCTAACTCTGTGTGAATTGCCATATCCATAATCTGTTTCGAGAGTTTTCCGCAGTGTGTAAACTTGCGGGATTTTCTGAAGACGTTCGAATATTGGCAAAGAGACAAATTTTGGGATCTCGTATCAGGGTGTTTGATACTATGCCTAGAGATGTTAGAGACCAGTGCGCTGGGTTTAGGGCAAGACCTAGGTTTACTCCTGGTTTTAGAGGGTGCGATGACTAATTCGACTTACGTATCCCGTTTCAGTTTCATCCTGATTCCATACCGATTTAAAGTCCGCGATAGGTTCTCGGCTTATACGACTTGTATGGTTGGAATCGAGCATCTCTCCGGAGACCGGAAGTGCTGGACCAAAATTTCGGATTTCTTTTATAGCGCTATTATCCTTGTGTCGGATGTAAGAGAGTCATCTTCTACGAGATGGCTAAGTCTGTTTAGGACGTTAAGAGTTTGTTGTGATCAGCAACAAACTTAATGGTAAAAATTACTATTTTGAGTCTTCGCGAAGAATATGTTTTGAGAAGATGTTAGTGCGTATGACTGTCTGGTCTTCCATGAAGGTGTTTTTATCGAGGAAGGAAATTTCGTCGAAGAACTAATCTTCAGGCGTCCGCGACGTCTCGCGATGCTGAAGATTTGTTATTCTTTCGTATGCCACGTTTCGTGCTTGAAATGTTCGCGGGCTTTGAAGATATTTCGCGATGTTGCGAGGGTTTAGTATTAGCCCTGTGTTTGAGAAACATTCTGGTTTGACTAAGAATGTTCGCAGCCAAAAATTGTTGTTCCTGCTCGGATGCTAATAGTTTTGTTTGCGATCGAGGAATTATGACTGAGGTGTCGTGTAAATTTGTCCATGGGAACAAGTGTTTTCCTTCATGGTGCTTTGTGAAGAGTTGGCCTTCCGAGATGTATTTCGTGCATTTTTTAGGATGTTTCGTATAGCTCTAGAAGCTTTGTTACGAATTTTTCCTTACATGCCGCGTATTGTGGTTAAAACGTTGCGGGCTTAAAGTGAATTGTGGAGCGTATTGAACTTGGTCAATTTTCGAAAAGTTTAGATTTTCCGTTAACCGTTTGGTTGTTAGGACTTAGTTTCGTTATGAAGAATTTATCATATGATTTCCGATTGTGGGCTATACGATAATTTATCATATCATATAACCGATTTTACGAAGGTCGTAAATCAGTGATATGTATACATATGTCAAAGTAGCATTGTTTCTGCGGGTTCTACGAGAAACGTTCCCGCTGTGATTTTGATCTTAGGTGAAAGTTGCTTGGCGTTACCCATGGAGTATTACCGAAGTTTATTTCAATACGATCTAGTCGCGGAACGTTTTTCATAGGTTTTTCGAGAGGATTCTCATGACACATTTGTTTCTTGAACGAATTGGTCAACCAGAAGTGGATCTAGCTAACCATCGGGAGGAAAGTGCTCCTTTTAATGTGCACGATGCTACATATATTCTCGAGTTTTCTTCGTCGCAAATGTTTTCGATACTTTTCCGTGACTTACTTGGTACAACGGAAACTGAAAGAAATGCTTTGGTGATTGAAGATTTCTCGCCGCTAAGTTTAAAACGAAACTGGCTTTCTGAAGCCGGAAAAGGCTTCAATACTTTGGCTAATCGTCGAGTTTCAGTTTGATATTGGTACAAGTTTTCTGTACGCATGATTGCGACAAGAAATGATGTATAGTTTTTGAGATTATGTTCATGATCGTCTGGATATGTTGCTAGCGTTTAGACGAATATTAAGATTGTCGTTTGCCTATTCTTGACGATTTGCAGAAGTTTTTTGAAGTTTGGGAGTATACGAGTATAGTATACGTACCTACTCCCCCTTTTTTTTTTTACGAAAGAAAAACGGTTGAACCGATACTTTGAAGGGTTGTGTACGTTTCCTCTCCTGATGTTTGGAATGATCGATAATTCGGGACGATTTATAGACGACGCTTGGACTGTGATTTGGTTGTTTCCACGTTGACGACTTGGGATATGTCGGTTCCGAGAAAATTGCCAGAAACGAATCGGTTTTAAGACGACGTTCATGTCTCTAACTTTTTCTCTCTTTAGGAAGCGAGCTTGATATGCGTGGCGATCATTTCTCGACTTTCGGAGAGTTTAGATCGGTTTGCAAGATCTGGATGAACAATTATGGGACAATATATCGAGACAGGAAAAATCGCTTAAAACTTAGTTCGCTAGACTATCCGCCTAGGTTTTACGTTCCCTAAAGTTCTATGGCAGCCTCAAAGTAATTTCCTACGAAAATTCCAAGTCTGATTTCAAAAATTTCAAGTCGGAAATACCTTAGTTCTCTCGAAGATGCAGTTTTGTCCCTTCTCAGTTTTGCGTGCTCATTTCCGTTTCCTATTCTCGTGTATGTTCGCCATTTCCGATATTGGTGTTTATCCTTTGAAACTTGACATTTATCTTCCGAACTTGACTGTTATCTTCTCCTTAGATAAGACGTCGATTTTTGTAAAAAGGTCCAACGTAATCGTATAGTTAAGGCGGCTAAGGTGTTAAGTTAACCATTGCCGTTTTATACGATTAATCTGAATCCATGCGAGAAAATAGGTCTTTGCGGTTTTTTTTTTTATATCGTAAAGTCTCAATGGTAACTTCAATCGAGGCGAAACAAGAGACGTTTCGATCGAGATTCGAAAGTGAACGCAAAGATGGAGGTAGGGTGAGCAGAAACAAGCCAAGGAGTTTAAGATGAGGTTTACTTGTTTTTGTCGTAAAATCTCAACGGAAACTCCGATTGAGACGAAAGAAAAGCGTTTCGATGAGAATTCAAAGGAGAACGCAAAGGAGGACCCCTTTGAGGCCTGACAGGTTGCTATAGCGAGTGAGGATGTCATCTCGGTCGCTATAGCGAGTGGAAGGGAGCCGAGACGAGTCCCACTTGTTTTCGTCGTAAAATCTCAACGGAAACTCCGATTGAAACGAAACGAAAAGCGTTTCGAAGAGGATTCAAAGGAGAACGCAAAGGAAGAACCCTTTGAGGACTTACAGGTCGCTACGTAGCGACTGACAGTCTGACAGGTCGCTACGTAGCGAATGGAAGCAAGCCGAGAAGCGTCCTACTTGTTTTCGTCGTAAAATCTCAACGGAAACTCCGATTGAGACGAAACGAAAAGCGTTTCGACGAGGATTCAAAAGAAAACCCAAAGGAGGACCTTTCTGAGGCCTTACAGGTCGCTACGTAGCGACTGACAGTCTGACAGGTCGCTACGTAGCGAGTGGAAGCAAGCCGAGACGAGTCCCACTTGTTTTCGTCGTAAAATCTCAACGGAAACTCCGATTGAGACGAAACGAAAAGCGTTTCGACGAGGATTCAAAAGAGAACCCAAAGAAGGACCTTTCTGAGGCCTTACAGGTCGCTACGTAGCGACTGACAGTCTGACAGGTCGCTACGTAGCGAGTGGAAGCAAGCCGAGACGAGTCCCACTTGTTTTCGTCGTAAAATCTCAACGGAAACTCCGATTGAGACGAAACGAAAAGCGTTTCGACGAGGATTCAAAAGAGAACCCAAAGAGGACCTTTCTGAGGCCTTACAGGTCGCTACGTAGCGACTAACAGTCTGACAGGTCGCTACGTAGCGAGTGGAAGCAAGCCGAGAAGAGTCCCACTTGTGTTCGTCGTAAAATCTCAACGGAAACTCCGATTGAGACGAAACGAAAAGCGTTTCGACGAGGATTCAAAAGAGAACCCAAAGGAGGACCTTTCTGAGGCCTTACAGGTCGCTATGTAGCGAGTGGAGAGTTGGCTTGAGCTCGGTCACTACGTAGCGAGCAGTGTGTGTATGCTCGGTCGCTACGTAGCGACCGAGCAGCGTGTGCGTGCTCGGTCGCTACGTAGCGACCGAGCAGCGTGTGCATGCTCGGTCGCTACGTAGCGACCGAGCAGCGTGTGCATGCTCGGTCGCTACGTAGCGACCGAGCAGCGTGTTCGTGCTCGGTCGCTACGTAGCGACCGAGCAGCGCGTGTGCTCGGTCGCTACGTAGCGACCGAGCAGCGTGTGTGCTCGGTCGCTACGTAGCGACCGAGCCGTGTGCGTGCTAGGTCGCTACGTAGCGACCGAGCAGTGTGCGTGCTCGGTCGCTATGTAGCGACCGAGCTGTGTAATCGTTTTGTTGTGTTTCCTTTTTCCGCGATTAACGTAGGGGTTTTTCAGCGGTTTTTTTGGGAGAACAAGTTTTATCCTTCCGAAATGTTTTCGGAAAACGTGTTTTGGTAAAACCCTTACGCATCGAGATTTGTTTACGGGGTTTTGATAAGATTTATCGTTTCCCTTCTTGTTTACAGGGAGAAATCGCGAGCTTGTTTTAGTGCTCTTCCTGTGGCGGAAGGTCGCGACTAAGTTTTCGATTTTGTTGAAAACTACGGCGTTTGCGTAAGCGTTGGCCATAGGAGCAGTCAGTGCTGCGAGTTTGTCTTTCATATATCCAAACATCGTTTCGATCAAGCGTTTTGTGGCCATGAGTAAGAGTAATCCGTAACCCCCCCTCCTTCTAGCGCCAAACTGTGGGAACCGAAATTCGCACTGTCGATTTCCGTTTAAATAAGGAAACTAGGAAAACCCTAATTTCCCAGAGGTCCCGGATCTCTGCGAGAGCCAACGACAAGTGATCGAATATATGCGGAAATCATGAAAAGATAACAAACGAGTTTAGAGAAAACAGTAGATCTTATTTCGAGTCCGCGTAAGAGCGTTGCGATCATTACAAGAGAATACAAAGGCTTTGGCCGCAGGGGCCGTCAGCGAGTTACCTAGTTCTAGCAACATAAAACCCTAATCCTAGTTGAGTCGCAGCTCGATAACAAAGGACGAAAAAGATATCTAAAAGGCTTAGATTGATTTCGGACTGAACCTTGTTAAAGGCTGCCTACGTACCCCTTTCGAGGATCAAGCCGAACGTAGTTCAATTGATAGAGCTGGACAAGAGATCGAACTGCCTGGGCGAGTTCGTCTAGTAATTGAGTGCCAGTCATAGAAACCGAACTTGTCGAGAATAAGCCTAAAGTTTCTAAGTGCAGAGAATTCCGAATCTAAAAAGTTCTCCCTCTTGCTCCTCGCCTAGGACTCCTTATATACTAGCTCCAAGGTCGGTTTACGCTTTTACTCTTCTGCCCTTAAGCCGTCATAGCATAAAAATGGAGATATTCCATTTTTCCCGATCTTCACAATTATCTTCAAAACTTCCGTATTTATCCGCGGAAACTTGACATTTATCCTTCCTTGTGGACCAAGCGTAAACCAGGCTGTGGTTTACGGGCTTTTGATTAGGAAAATCGTAGGATGGGCCTCGAGTCGTGTTTTAGGTCCCTTTGGGCCGTCTTCCGACTCGACACGTTTACTACGAGTTTTCCGCGGTTTCTAATCCGCGAAGTTTGATCGATGAATTAGAATGGCGGGAAACATGGACTGAGCTTGCTACGGTCTTCGGGAGATAGCATTCGAAGGTTTTGACGAGAATGCAAGAACTGGTGTCGTATTGACGTTCGGAAAGGTTCAATCGCTACACAGCGACCGAACTTTGGCTCGAGCCCGGTCGCTTCGTAGCGACCGAGCGGGACGAGCGCTCGGTCGCTACGTAGCGACCGAGCTTGGCTGAGCTCGGTCGCTACGTAGCGACCGAGCGGGACGATCGCTCGGTCGCTACGTAGCGACCGAGCTTTGGCTCGAGCTCGGTCGCTACGTAGCGACCGAGCGGGACGATCGCTCGGTCGCTACGTAGCGACCGAGCTTTGGCTCGAGCTCGGTCGCTACGTAGCGACCGAGCGGGACGATCGCTCGGTCGCTACGTAGCGACCGAGCTTTGGCTCGAGCTCGGTCGCTACGTAGCGACCGAGCGGGACGATCGCTCGGTCGCTACGTAGCGACCGAGCTTTGGCTCGAGCTCGGTCGCTACGTAGCGACCGAGCGGGACGATCGCTCGGTCGCTACGTAGCGACCGAGCTTTGGCTCGAGCTCGGTCGCTACGTAGCGACCGAGCGGGACGATCGCTCGGTCGCTACGTAGCGACCGAGCTTGGCTGAGCTCGGTCGCTACGTAGCGACCGAGCGGGACGATCGCTCGGTCGCTACGTAGCGACCGAGCTTTGGCTCGAGCTCGGTCGCTACGTAGCGACCGAGCGGGACGATCGCTCGGTCGCTACGTAGCGACCGAGCTTGGCTGAGCTCGGTCGCTACGTAGCGACCGAGCGGGACGATCGCTCGGTCGCTATGTAGCGACCGAGCTTTGGCTCGAGCTCGGTCGCTACGTAGCGACCGAGCGGGACGATCGCTCGGTCACTACGTAGCGACCGAGCTTGGCTGAGCTCGGTCGCTACGTAGCGACCGAGCGGGACGATCGCTCGGTCGCTACGTAGCGACCGAGCTTTGGCTCGAGCTCGGTCGCTACGTAGCGACCGAGCAGGACGATCGCTCGGTCGCTACGTAGCGACCGAGCGAGACGGATGCTCGGTCGCTACGTAGCGACCGAGCTGTGTGCATGCTTGGTCGCCGCGTATCGATCGAGCTTGGCTTGTCCGCGGTCTGATTTCCATACTCGAGCTTGTCCGCGGCCGATTTGGATACATGTCCGTTGCCTTCGGACAATCGGTATTTAGTGGTTCGATTGAGATTTGGACGATATTTTACTGCAAGGCTGTTCGTAAAGATATCTTTACGAAGATTACTTTTCGTAAAAACGGTTATGCTGATTTTTACGGACTTTCAGACATTGATTCCGTCGTGACCGATTTTGACCCCAACAGACTGTTTGGGTGATTTTGGCCCACGTGGGCTGTCTGTTCAGTACACACAGGACGTCCGTGGGTGTCCGCCAGCACACACAAGACATCCGTGGCTTTCTGTGGCTGTCCGTGTGTGTCCGTCAGCACACACAGGACGTCCGTGGCTCTCCATCAGTACACATATCAGCACGTTGGTCTTTGGACTCAGCATGCTGGCCATTCCCGTGGCATGTTCGAGTGATTTTGGCTAACGTGGGCTGTCTGTTCAGTACACATAGGACGTCCGTGGGTGTCCGTCAGCACACACAGGACGTCCGTGGGTGTCCGCCAGCACACACAGGACGTCCGTGGCTATCCGTGGCTGTCCGTGTGTGTCTGTGTGTGTCTGTCAGCACACATAGTACATCCGTGGCTGTCTATCAGTACACATATCAGTACGCTGGTCCTTGGACTCAGCACGATAGCCCTTCCCGTGGACTGTTCGGGTGGTTTTAGCCCACGTGGGCTGTCTATTCAGTACACACAGGACATCCATGTGTATCCGTCAGCACACATAGGACGTCCGTGTGTGTCCGTCAGCACACACAGGACGTCAGTGGCTGTCCATCAGTACACATATCAGCACGTTGGTCCTTGGACTCAGCACGCTGGCCATTCCCGTGGACTGTTCGGGTGATTTTGGCCCACGTGGGCTGTCTATTCAGTACACACAGGACGTCCGTGAGTGTCTGCAGCACACATAGGACGTCTGTTGGTGTCCGTCAGCACACACAGGACGTCTGTGGCTGTCTGTGTGTGTCTGTGTGTGTCCGTCAGCATACACTGGACGTCCGTGGCTGTTCATCAGTACACATATCAGCACGTTGGTCCTTGGACTCAGCACGCTGACCCTTCCCGTGGACTATTCGGGTGATTTTGGCCCACATGGGCTGTATGTTCAGTACACACAGGACGTCCGCGGCTCTCCGCCAGCACACACAGCCATCCGTGGCTGTCCGTGTGTGTCCGTCAGCACACACAGGACGTCTGTAGCTGTCCATCAGTACACATATCAGCACGTTGGTCCTTGGACTCAGCACGATGGCCCTTCCCGTGGACTGTTTGGGTGATTTTGGCCCACGTGGGCTGTCTGTTCAGTACACACAGGACGTCCGTGTGTGTCCGTCAGCACACACAGGATGTATGTGTGTGTCCGTCAGCACACACAGGACGTCCGTGGCTGTCCGTGTGTGTCTGTCAGTACACACAGGACGTCTGTGGCTGTCCATCAGTATACATATCAGCATGTTGCTCCTTGGACTCAGCACGCTGTGTTACAGGCTGGGATTCAGACTGCTCAAGTGGGCGGTCAGAGGTTCAAGAACCGGACTGGACAGGACGGACGGACGGACGGACGCGATAGAGAGAGAGATGGCCGATCTGGTTCCTGAAACAAATGAGAGATATTTTTATGAGTTTTATGAATCAAAATGATGAACAGGAAGAAAACTAACTGGAAAATCATGAACAGAAAATAGATATGACTTTTTATGGGTTTTTTTTATATCAATGGCCGATCTATAACTATATGATGCTGAAATGAAATAAAAACAAGAGAAAGATAGAGATGGAGGATGGATTCAAGTTGCTGGACTGAAGTCTCTTTCAACAAGAACAGGGGATGGAGATGGCGTGAAGGTGGAATCAGGCTTGCTGGACAAAAGTCTCTCTCAAGGCCGAATTGTTGGATGGAATGGAATGAAGAATCGCCACAAGTTTGGTGATGCAAACTTGATAAGATCCAAGGCTCTTTCTAGGATGGCTTCTCACGCAAACTAGAGAGAAAAGAAGGGGTTTTGCTAGGGCAAACTATCACATATATTTCATAAGCTAAAAAAAAATACAAGGCTGCTTATAGTGGGGATTAAATACCCTGCAGCTATGCCCTTCTAGGGGACTTGAAGCAAAAACAACATGGACTCTCTTGGACAAGCTAAAATCGACAAGGCCTAAACAATGTGGGCCGACTCTACTAGGACAAGCTAAAGCAAAGGCTAAACAAAGGCCTTGAATTATTGGACTCAAAGAAATAAAAGACTTAAACAATTTGCCCATGAGTTCTTGAAATTAAATTAAAAAGAACCAACACAAACCAGAAACATAAACCGGTTAGAAATCATAATTGAAATCTTACCTGCTTACCTTAAATGGATTGGGCGGATTACTCAGAACCGGCTGAGCTTGGGGAGGTATCTGAACCGAGATCACATGTAGAGATGGTTAGGCCGGTTCGGTTCTAGCCGAGTGATCTGAATTGGAGTGGGCCGGCTTGATCTTGAACCTCCATTGAACCGGCTGGATCTTGAATCTTCAATTGGACCATCTCTTCAATCAGCAGCTCTTCATCTTGATCAAGGATTTGTTGGACAGCTTTATAAAATCCAAGTCTTATGGCCTTGGCTCCACTCCGGGTAGTTGGACCACTAGTAACCACGGGAACCTCTACTTGGATGGCCGCATCATTCCCTCCCCTTGAAAAGGTTCTGGCCTTAGAACACCATCATCTGCAAGGAAAGGGGACAAGTTAGATACATTAAACACAGGGGAAATCTTAAACTCACCTGGAAGCTCAAGCTTGTAAGCGTTGTCATTGATCTTCTCAAGGACCCGAAACGGCCCAGTGCCTCGGGGTGAAAGTTTGGACTTCCTTTCTTCTGGAAAACGCTCTGGCCTCATGTGTAACCACACTAAGTCGCCTGGTTCAAACAACACCTCCTTTCTCTTCTGGTCGAGACGGGCTTTGACCTTGGCCGCCTTTTCCTCTAACTTCATTCGAACCCTCCGATGCATGTTTTTAACGAACTCGGCCTTAGTTGCACCTTCTCGGCTGCGGAACATAGACTTTGGCAGTTCGGACATGTCTAAAGGCGTCTCAGGCTGAAAACCATAAACAACTTCAAAAGGAGAGAGTTCAGTAGCAGAGTGTCTAGCATGGTTATAAGCGAACTCAATAATAGGTAAACAAGATAACCAGTTCCTCAAGGTCTTACCGACCGTAGCTCTCAACAATTGAGAGAGTGTACGGTTTACTACCTTAGTTTGGTCGTCCGTTCGTGGATGGCAAGTGGTCGAGAACAATAGCTTGGTTCCGATCTTACCCCATAGTGTCTTTCAAAAATGAATTAGAAACTTAGAGTCTCGGTCGGACACAATGGTTCGAGGAATACCATGGAGACGTACCACCTCTTTAAAGAACAGGTCGGCTGTCTGGGTAGCGTCATTGGTTTTGTCACAAGCTATGAAGTGAGCCATCTTGGAAAACCTGTCCACCACTACAAAAATGGAATCCTTGTGGTTTATCTTGGGCAAGCCCAGCACAAAGTCCATATAAACATCTACCCAAGGGTGGTTAGGAATAGGTAATGGCATGTGTAAACCATAAGGATGTGACCTGGATTTTTTCTTGAGACAGACAGTGCACTTGGCGCATACGTTCTCCACATCTCGTTTCATGTTCGGCCAAAAGAAATGGTCGGTCAGGACACTTAGGGTCTTGTCTCGGCCGAAATGTCCCATGAGGCCGCCACCATGAGCCTCCCAAACCAGCAATTCCCTCATTGAGCCTTTGGGAATGCATAACTTCTTTTCCTTGAACAAGAACCCTTCATGCTGGTAATAAACACCGAATGCTCCTTGTGTGGTGTTCCTGAAAGCTTCTTGAAAATCAAGGTCAGTAGCATAAGAATCGTTAATGAATTCAAAACCCATGATCTTAGCTTCCATGGTCGAGATAAGAGTATGTCTCCGGGATAGGGCATCAGCCACCACATTGTCTTTGCCCTTCTTATACTTAATCACATAAGGAAAAGTCTCCACAAACTCCAACCATCTGGCGTGCCTCCTCTTGAGCGTGGTCCGTCCTCTTAGGTGTTTAAGCGTCTCATGATCTGTATGAATAACAAACTCTTTAGACAAAAGATAATGTTGCCAAGTTTCAAGAGACCTCACTAGAGCATAAAGCTCTTTTTCATATGTCGGGTAGTTCAAGGTTGCTCCACTCAGTTTTTCGCTGAAGTAGGCCACTGGACGTCCTCCTTGGGTAAGCACAGCTCCTATACATGTACCTGAAGCATCACATTCAGTCTCAAAAGTTTTATCGAAGTTAGGCAGAGTAAGGACTGGTGCATGAGTCAAACTATATTTAAGCTTGTTAAAAGACTCTTCTTGGGCTGGTCCCCAAATAAAGGATACGTTCTTCTTGATCACAGAGGTCAAGCCAGCAGCTATGGTGCTGAAATACTTGACGAACCGCCGATAGAAACTGGCCAGGCCGTGGAAACTGCGGACATGGACAATGGTAGTAGGTGTAGGCCAGTCTTGGATCGCGTTGATCTTCTCTTCATCTACCTTCAGCCCCTGTGAACTAACAACAAAACCTAAAAATACCAATTCATCAGTGCAAAACACACATTTCTTTGATCACTTGTTCAAGGTGTCTAAGGTGGTCATCTAAGCAGCGGCTATAGATCAGTATGTCATCAAAGTACACAACCACAAATTTCCCTATAAAAGGTCGAAGAACCTGGTTCATGAGTCTCATGAAGGTGCTGGGGGTGTTGGTGAGGCCAAACGGCATGACCAGCCATTCGTATAGACCTTGCTTGGTTTTGAAGGCTGTCTTCCACTCGTCTCCCTCCTTCATTCGAACTTGGTGGTACCCACTCCTGAGATCAATCTTAGAGAACACAACAGATCCACTTAGTTCGTCCAACATATCATCTAGTCTAGGTATTGGGTACCGATATTTGATGGTTATGTTGTTGATGGCTCGGCAGTCCACACACATGCGCCATGTTCCATCCTTCTTTGGCACCAATAGGACCGGAACAGTACACGGACTAAGACTCTCCCGGATGTAACCCTTATCCATGAGGTCTTGGACCTGTCTCTCCAACTCCTTGGCTTGTTCTGGATTAACTCGGTTGGCCGCTCGGTTTGGCAAGGGTGCGCCTGGCACAAAATCGATCTGATGTTCTATGCCTCGGATAGGAGGTTGGCCGGCTGGGATCTCATCAGGAAAGACGTCCTTGTATTGCTCCATGAGGCCTTGTACCTCAGCTGGTAACTCCGTGGCCTCAATCCCTGCAAAACAACTTTCTCTGAAGACCATTAGCAGCACCTGCGTCTCATGGTGTAAAGACTTAACTACTTGACTGGAAGTGATGTTTAAGTTAGTCTTACTTACCTTGCTGGCATGATCCATTGCTTGCTGCATCTCATAAACCTCTTAGAGGTGCTAGGCTGTGCTTCTTGTTGTTGTGGCTGAAGCTATAGACATTGGTCTGGCCATGATGAATGGTCTCCTTATCGAACTGCCATGGCCGTCTAGAAGTATGTGGCCGGCTTGCATAGGCACAACGTCACACTTGACCTGATCATGGTATTTACCAATACTGAAAAGACACAACCACTTCCTCGGCTATCCTGAGCTCAGTCTCATCATTGAGCCACTTGAGCGGATATGGCCGCGGATGGGGCGTCTTGGCCAAACCTAGCTTATCAACAAGATACTTGCTGGCAACGTTAGTACAAGAACCACCATCTATGATCAAGCTACATACCTTTTGTTCCACGCTACATCTTGTATGAAAGATGTTTTCTCTTTGAACGGTTTCAGGGTCGAAGAGGGCACTGAGAGATCGTCTGGTCACCAGTAGTTCTCCGGTCTCAGCATAATCGACTACCTCTTCATCAGAAACCCAGGTCTCAACTTCGGCCTCGTCTTGGGATTCATACTCACCATCAGCCTTGAGGATCATCACACGCTTGTTGGGGCAATCTCTGGCATAGTGCCCCTTTCCCTGACATTTAAAACAAGTAATGTCACGGGTACGTTGATTTTGACCTTGGGCCTTACCTTGGTCGGATGGACCAGACTTGGATGGTTCAGTCTGATTCTTCTTGAACCGGTTCTCCACATCCACGGACTTGCCCTTGTCAACTCCTCTGGAAGCCGGTTGCGTCCAGGTTCCTTTGCCTCTGGCTGTGGACGCGTTCTTCCTTTTGATGTGTTGTTCGGCCTGAACGGCAAAGTGAAGCAGGTCGTGAAAGGTCTCATACTGCTGGCGCTCCACCTTTCAGGCAATGCGGTCTTGCAACCCATCCATGAACTGAGCCATCAGTGTTTCTTGCGTCTCGCGTGTCTTGAGCTTGTTCCTGAGGGACTCAAACTCCTCATAGTACTCTTCTACAGTCCGCGTTCCCTGAGACAATTTACGAAAACGTTTCTGTAAGTCTCGTTGATAATAAGCAGGAACATACCTTGTGCGAAGCTTGGATTGTATCTCTTCCCAAGTCTCAACTCTATAGACTCGGCCGGTCTCGGACACTTCTCTGTCCCACCAAGATAGAGCGTTCTCGGTCAGTTGGGCCGCGGCTAAGGCTATCTTCCTCGCCTCAGAGTAGTTGTAGTACTCGAAGATGTATTCCATGCGCCTCTCCCATTCAACGTAGGCGTCCGGATGGACCTTTCCAGCAAAGATTGGCGGGTTAAGCTTGAGGTCCTTTCCTCCTTGCCAAGGGACTTCATCCTCTCGGCGTCTCCTCCTGATCGGACTCCCATCTCCTTGGATCCGATGTTCTCGTCGACCTTCTCGTCCGGCTTGGGCAGGTCGAGGCTCTTCTCGATCAGGCGGTTCGGAATCTGAACTGTCCTCATCAGAGAACAACGGTGGGTCTTCCAAGTAGGGATGGTTCCTTCTCATAGGAAGTGGATCATTGGGACGGTTGCGTTGTTCCATTCGAGCCAGCTGCTCGGTCACTGCATTCATAGTGGCCGTAAGTTGGGCTTGGCCGGCCATTAGCTGTGCGTTGATGTCAGCTTGGGTTGGAACAGCATTAGCATTGACATCTCCCATGTCTCCCCTGTGTACAAGAAAGAAAAGAGATCAAGTGCAAAGGGAAATAGAGGATATAAAGAAGAGAAACAATCAATCACGTAAATGCAAATGACTTGTTTTTTTTTTTTTTAAATATGAAAAGATGAATTTCGAAAAGTTTAAAAAGGAAAGTTGAAATATTTTTTTTAAAAGAAAATATGAAATTGGAATCTAAAGTATAATTGGAAACTGAAATCTTTTTTTTTTAAACTTTGAAAAGAAAATCGAATCAATCAAAGAAAAACAAAAGAGGAAAGTGTAAATGCAAATGCAAATCAAATTTCGAAATTAAATCAGATGGAATAATTTTTTTTTTAAATTAAATAGGATTGGCAATCAAAACTAAATGCAACTATTCAATCTAGATAACTTTGTCAAGTAAGAATCAAATTTATTGCAAATTGGTCAATCGACCTCCCAATAAGGAAAGCTGGTCTATCAATCTCACAAACAGGTTGACTCTCTTACTGATGCACGAAAATGATCTAGAAAAACACTAGGATAAACAATCATGAACAGCATGAACAGCAAGAACAGCAAGAACAGCAAGAACGATTTTTTTTTGATTTTTTCAAATGCAAACAGTTGATGAACACAAAACCGGCAGACAAGATGTCTTAAGGACAAGATATAACCGATTTTTCAGGAGCCTTAAGCTCTGATACCAAATGTTACAGGCTGGGATTCAGACTGCTCAAATGGGCGGTCAGAGGTTCAAGAACCGGACTGGACAGGACGGATGGACGGACGGACGGACGGACAGACGGACGCGATAGAGAGAGAGATGGCCGATCTGGTTCCTGAAACAAATGAGATATATTTTTATGAGTTTTATGAATCAAAATGATTAACAGGAAGAAAACTAACTGGAAAATGATGAACAGAAAATAGATATGACTTTTTATGGGTTTTTTTTATATCAATGGCCGATCTATAACTATATGATGCTGAAATGAAATAAAAACAAGAGAAAGATAGAGATGGAGGATGGATTCAAGTTGCTAAACTGAAGTCTCTCTCAACAAGAACAGGGGATGGAGATGGCGTGAAGGTGGAATCAGGCTTGCTGGACTGAAGTCTCTCTCAAGGCCGGATTGTTGGATGGAATGGAATGAAGAATCGCCACAAGTTTGGTGATGAAAACTTGATAAGATTCAAGGCTCTTTCTAGGATGGCTTCTCACGCAAACTAGAGAGAAAAGAAGGGGTTTTGCTAGGGCAAACTATCTCATATATTTCATAAGCTAAAAAAAATACAAGGCTGCTTATAGTGGGGATTAAATACCCTGCATCTATGCCCTTCTAGGGGACTTGAAGCAAAAACAACATGGACTCTCTTGGACAAGCTAAAATCGACAAGGCCTAAACAAAGTGGGCCGAATCTACTAGGACAAGCTAAATCAAAGGCTAAACAAAGGCCTTGAATTATTGGACTCAAAGAAATAAAAGACTTAAACAATTTGCCCATGAGTTCTTGAATTGAAATTAAAAAGAACCAACACAAACCAGAAACATAAACCGGTTAGAAATCATAATTGATATCTTACCTGCTTACCTTAAATGGATTGGGCGGATTACTCAGAACCGGCTAAGCTTGGGGAGGTATCTGAACCGAGATCACATGTAGAGATGGTTAGGCCGGTTCAGTTCTGGCCGAGTGATCTGAATTGGAGTGGGCCAGCTTGATCTTGAACCTCCATTGAACCAGCTGGATCTTGAATCTTCAATTGGACCATCTATTCAATCAGCAGCTCTTCATCTTCATCAAGGATTTGTTGGACATCTTTAGAAAATCCAAGTCTTATGGCCTTGGCTCCACTCCGGGTAGTTGGACCACTAGTAACCACGGGAACCTCTACTTGGATGGCCGCATCACGCTGACCCTTCCCGTGGACTGTTCAGGTGATTTTGGCCCACGTGGGCTGTCTGTTCAGTACACACAAGACGTCTGTGGGTGTCCGCCAGCACACATAGGACATCCGTGGCTGTCCGTGTGTGTCCGTCAGCACACACAGGACGTCCGTGGCTTTCCATCAGTACACATATCAGCACGCTGGTCCTTAGACTCAGCACGCTGGCCCTTCCCGGGGAATGTTCGGGTGATTTTGGCCCACGTGAGCTGTCTGTTCAGTACACACAGGATGTCCGTGGGTGTCCATCAGCACACACAGGACGTCTGTTGGTGTCCGTCAGCACACACAGGACGTCCGTTGGTGTCCGTCAGCACACACAGGAAGTCTGTGGCTGTCCGTGTGTGTCCGTGTGTGTCCGTCAGCATACACAGGACGTCCGTGGCTGTCCATCAGTACACATATCAGCACGTTGGTCCTTGGACTCAGCACGCTGACCCTTCCTGTGGACTATTCGGGTGATTTTGGCCCACGTGGGCTGTCTGTTAAGTACACACAGGACATCCGTGGGGGTCCGCCAGAACACACAGGACGTCCGTGGCTGTATGTGGCTGTCCGTGTGTGTCTGTGTGTGTCCATCATCACACACAGGACGTCTGTGGCTGTCCATCAGTACACATATCAGCACACTGGTCCTTGGACTCAGCACGCTGGCCCTTCACGTGCACTGTTCGGGTGATTTTGGTCCACGTGGGCTGTCTGTTCAGTACACACAGGACCTCCGCGGGTGTCAACCAGCACACACAGGACGTCTGTGGCTGTCTGTGGCTGTCCGTCAGCACACACAGGACGTCCGTGGCTGTCCGTGTGTGTCCGTCAGCTCACACAGGACGTCCGTGGTTGTCCATCAGTACACATATCAGCACGCTGGTCCTTAGACTCAGCACGCTGGCCCTTCCCGGGGAATATTCGGGTGATTTTGGCCCACATGGGCTGTCTGTTCAGTACACACAGGACGTCCGTGGGTGTCCGTTAGCACAGACAGGACGTCCGTGGCTGTCCTTGTGTGTCCGTGTGTGTCCGTCAGCATACACAGGACGTCCGTGGCTGTCCATCAGTACACATATCAGCACGTTGGTCCTAGGACTCAGCACGCTGACCCTTCCTGTGGACTGTTCGGGTTATTTTGTCCCACGTGGGCTGTTTGTTCAGTACACACAAGACGTCCGCGGGTCTCCGCCAGCACACACAGGACGTCTGTGGCAGTCTGTGGCTGTCCGTCAGCACACACAGGACGTCTATGGCTGTCTGTGTGTGTCCGTGTGTGTCCGTCAGCACACACAGGACGTCCGTGGCTGTCCATCAGTACAGATATCAGCACGCTGGTCCTTGGACTCAGCACGCTGGCCCTTCCCGTTGACTGTTCGGGTGATATTGGCCCACGTGGGCTGTCTGTTCAGTACACACAGGACGTCCGTGGTTGTCCGTGGGTGTCCGTCAGCACACACAGGACGTCCGTGGCTGTCCGTGTGTGTCTGTGTGTGTTCGTGTGTGTCCGTCAGCACACACAGGACGTCTGTGGCTGTCCATCAGTACACATATCAGCACATTGCTCCTTGGACTCAGCACGCTGACCCTTCCGGTGGACTCCTTGGGTGATTTTGGCCCACGTGGGCTGTCTGTTCTGTACAAACAGGACGTCCGTGGGTGTCCGCCAGCACACACATGACATCCGTGGCTGTCCGTGGCTGTCCGTGTGTGTCCGTCAGCACACACAGGACGTCCGTGGCTGTCCATCAGTACACATATCAGCTCGTTGGTCCTTGGACTCAGCACGCTGGCCCTTCCCGTGGCCTGTTCGGGTGATTTTGGCCCACGTGGGCTGTCTGTTCAGTACACATAGGTTGTCCGTGGGTGTCCGCCAGCACACACAGGACGTCCGTGGCTGTCCGTGGCTGTCAGTGTGTGTCTGTGTGTGTCTGTCAGCACACACAGTACGTCTGTGGCTGTCTATCAGTACACATATCAGCACGCTGGTCCTTGGACTCAGAACGATAGCCCTTTCCGTGGACTGTTCTGGTGATTTTAGCCCACGTGGGCTGTCTGTTCAGTACACACAGGATGTCCGTGTGTGTCCGTCAGCACACACAGGACGTCCGTGGCTGTCCATCAGTACACATATCAGTACGTTGGTCCTTGGACTCAGCACGCTGGCCCTTCCCGTGGCATGTTCGGGTGATTTTGGCCCACGTGGGCTGTCTGTTCAGTACATATATGACGTCCTTGGGTGTCCGCCAGCACACACAGGACGTCCGTGGCAGTCCGTGTGTGTCTGTGTGTGTCTGTCAGCACAAACAGTACGTCCGTGGCTGTCTATCAGTACACATATCAGCACGCTGGTCCTTGGACTCAGAACGATGGTCGTTCCCGTGGACTGTTCGGGTGATTTTAGCCCACGTGGGCTGTCTGTTCAGTACACACCGGACGTTCGTGTGTGTCTGTCAGCACACACAGGACGTCCGTGTGTGTCCATCAGCACACACAGGACGTCCGTGTGTGTCTGTCAGCACACACAGGACGTCTGTGGCAGTCCGTCAGCACAGATATCTGCACGCTGGTCCTTGGACTCAGCATGCTGGCCCTTCCCGTGGCCTGTTCGGGTGATTTTGGCCCACGTGGGCTGTCTGTTCAGTACACATAGGACGTCCTTGGGTGTCCGCCAGCACACACAGGACGTCCGTGGCTGTCCGTGGCTGTCAGTGTGTGTCTGTGTGTGTCTGTCAGCACACACAGTACGTCTGTGGCTGTCTATCAGTACACATATCAGCACGCTGGTCCTTGGACTCAGCACGATGGTCCTTCCCGTGGACTTTTCGGGTGATTTTAGCCCACGTGGGCTGTCTGTTCAGTACACACAGGACGTTCGTGTGTGTCAGTCAGCACACACAGGACGTCCGTGTGTGTCCATCAGCACAGATATCTGCACGCTGGTCCTTGGACTCAGCACGCTGGCCATTCCCGTGGACTGTTTGGGTGATTTTGGCCTAGGTGGGCTGTCTGTTCAGTACACACGACGTCCATGAGTGTCCGTCAGCACACATAGGACGTCCGTTGGTGTCCGTCAGCACACACAGGACGTCCGTGGCTGTCCGTGTGTGTCTGTGTGTGTCCGTCAGCATACACAGGACATCTGTGGCTGTCCATCAGTACACATATCAGCACGTTGGTCCTTGGAATCAGCACGCTGACCCTTCCCGTGGACTGTTCGGGTGTTTTTTGTCCACATGGGCTGTCTGTTCAGTACACACAGGACGTCTGCGGGTCTCCGCCAACACACACATGACGTTCGTGGCTGTCTGTGGCTGTCCGTGTGTGTCCGTCAGCACACACAGGACGTCCGTAGCTGTCCATCATTACACATATCAGCACGTTGGTGTTACAGGCTGGAAATCAGGGTGGGCAAGATGGATGATGGAAGCTTGGATGGGTCGACCAAAGAGATGATCGGATGGGCGATATGATGGAATGCAAGTTATGAACCTGAAAACAAATGCAAAAACAAATGAGATGAGGTTTATAATAAGAACAAAATAAGATAAATAAACAAAGGATATGATGGAATTAGGCTGCTGGTCTTGAGACACTCTCAGCCTAATCAGTTGATGATTGAAGTGGACTGAGATGGTGCTTTGCTTGCTGGACTGATGTCTCTCTCAAGCTTGGCAAACGAATTGGAATGGAAGGATGGGGGACTGAGGACGCCACAAGACTCTATGGAAAGGAGCCTTGATAAGTCAAGGTGCTTTGGAGTTGCTTCACACAAACTGAAAAGACTTAGAACAATAGTTTTAAGAAAACTAGAAAACTAAATATTTCATATAACTTTCAAAGTGGGGTTATTTACAATGAATCAAAGACTAGAGCTTTATAGGATCGACTAAGACAGACTCCAACAGTCATAAAATGATAAAAGGAAACAAAATAACTCGAACTTAAAGTCTTGGAAGCAAAGGCTTTGATGGCTCCATGGAATATAGCCGTTAGCTTGATTTATGCTTTCTTCCAAAAGAGAAACTTGTGGAGGCTTGTATCTTGATAGCTTCTGGGCGTGGCCATGATCTTCAAGCCTTCCTGAAATACTCCTTGGCCTCAGTAAAATAGAATATGGCCGTTGGTCTTGGGCAAAAATCTGTAGAAACTCCTCCAAAGCATTTAGTGTATGTTGCCAAATATGGAAGGTTGATGGGAAGAGAGATCCGCCTGATCTCCTGGGTGCTGGTGCAGCTGAGGAATTCTTGATGTCTTGTGGATGGTTTAGATGATGTCCTGTCTTCCATATATATGTTTGGGTCGAACCAAAATGAAGGAGTAGAAGACATTCCTTAAATAATATCGGTTTGGCCAATTGATGCAAACCGGCTTGATCCTTTGGTTTAATTGGGATCCACCTGATCCAGTCTGACATGGTGCTTCCTAGGATGTTGTGGAGTGCCTCTTAATTACTTAGAAGGTCTCCTGGCTGCCATTCTTGAGGTTGGTTTGATGTGAATCCCGGAGCTTCCAAATAAGGCAAGTGTAGAGCTGGTTTGGCCGGTTTTGGGAAATTGATCATATCTTCCAATTTCCTTGGCCATTTCTCGAGATCTTGGGCTTTCTGGAAATATAATAAACTCCTCTTGACTCCTATGATCGGTTTTGGTTCAGGCCGCTTCTTCTTTGGGCTTGAATCCTCTTCTAAAGTCGCATACTCGCAAATGGACGGGCTGAAAAATCTCTGAATCGTAAAATTCATAACTTATTGCTCCATGAATAGTTTGGCCCATTTTCAATTGTCATGGACTCCTTCTTGAGTGTAGAATCCATAAAAATTAGCCTCGTCATTTAAACCCTCCTGGTTTGTAAGATATGGCATTTTTAGTTCACGTATGTCCTGGTTGGTGCCTTGGCTGGTTGAGTAGAGCTTTGGGTTGACCTCTGGTTCAGTTGCTGATCTGATGGCCGCATCATACCCTCCCCCTTGACAAAGATTCGTCCTCTAAACTGGATAACCTGCACCAAGATAGAGCAAGTAAGGTTTCATTCTCTTTTGAGAGTTTAGAACCTTACCTTGATATAATTTCGGCTTGGTGATGCATGATGCATCTGGTGGCTCTTCTTTGAATAGTTGGGAAATGATCTCGCCTCCTTTTGGATCTTCTTTAATGAACTCATGCTCCATAGGACCTGTATTAAATTCCTTTGACAAAAGCAAGTGCATTATACCAGAATTGGAAAACTTACAAACCGCATGAGTATTGTCAAAACTAGATGAGTCAGGTTTTAGTTTAATTGAATGAGCAGTTGCTAGTCCCCAATTTGGACATATTATAGCATAATGACCTCTATTATGACATCTATAGCACATGGGTTTCACTGCTTTTGAATGCTTAAACAACTTACTTGGTTTCCTTTTGCCATGGAACTCAAGCAATGACTTTGTACTAAGCCTTTGATCTATGACTTGTGGAATGGGCTCCTCTTCCTTAGGTGAAAGATGATTGGCACGACCTGTGTCAATACCTTTGGACAAAGACAAGTGTATGACACTAGAATTGGGAACTAACAAATCAGTTTGAAATGATCCATCACTCTTTTTAGATAATTCAATTTTCTGTTCTAGTGATGTTTCTTACAATACTTGCTTAGTGGGACAAGTCACAGCAAAATGTCCTTTCTCTTGACATCTAGAACAAGTATGCTCATTATTAGGGTAAGAAGGCTTACCTTGGACTGGTCGGAGTAGACAGCATGGGTGGACCAGACATGGCCTCTTTTGGTGATATGCACACAATTGTATCTTGAACCTTATTCTGGCTGGAAAGTGGAAACATAATGGTTGGTGTTTCTTCTTTGTGGACTGTGTAATCTCCAGGGCTCCCTGTAATTCTTTCACTTTCCCTTGGACAAGACAAGTGCATTAATCTTGTCATGGAATTAATAATAGCATTCTGATCTAGAGTAGAATTTACCTCAGACTTTGGCACTTGAACACCACATTGTTCAGATTTTGGTTTCCACTTGTGGTGTGGATTTTGATTAAGCTCATGATCTGGTTCGGCCCTTGGAACTCCAGTAAGCATATGGCTTTCATCTGGTATCCCTGTACCAAGAATAAAAATGTTTAAACCAGTATCTAAAGGTGGTGTTAGACACTTACCTTAGTTTGATACTTTGATCACTGGTTTTAGTTTATTAAGCAACTTTGATTGCTTTGTGCTTTGAGCTTCCTTTTGGTCCATGGGAAGGTTTGTGCCTGGAGCCTCTTCTTCTATGTACCTAGGCTCCTTTAGACATGTAATAACACTCTAGGACAAAGACAAGTGCATCATACAAGTGGTAGATGATTTATGAAAAGATTTATCAAGTATAGGACTTACCTTAGCCTTTACTTGGACAATAGCTTGCTCTGGTTTGTCTTTCGACCTGATCAAAGTGTTTTGGCCGACACTTGTACTCATCTTCCTGACCTTTGGGATGTCACTCTTCTGGTCTAAGCAATGGATAATGGCGTGCCCCTGGTTTGGCTGAAAGTTATCTTGTTGAGACAAGACTCTTTGACCTTCTTGTTCCACTAATCTTCTTGCTTCTTTGGAACCATGAGTTGGATACCTCCTTGGATATAGTTCTTTGATTTCAGAACTTGTAAAATCTGGTGCAAATCTATCCCTCATGACTTCCTTAAGAGCTCTCCACGTTTTGATAGTTGGCTCCTTGTAAAGCCGCCTATTATCTTCTTCTTGTACCCACCATTTAAAGGCTTCTTCTCTAAGTTGATCAATAGCATAAGCTAGCCTCTCTTTCCTCAGGATGTTGTTGAAGTGAAACCATTCATCAAGGTTCCTCTCCCATCTTAGATAACCTCTTTTTCCTGAAAATTTAAAGAGTTCAACTTTATCAGCAAAAGAGTTATAATCAAACCGATAATTAATAACATGAGAGTTGTGGGTTTTAGAAGTTGGAGTTTGATTGATCCTTGAAGGATCAGGTGGCTTGGGCTCGACATATACAGCCCCTGGTACATCTCCAAATCTCCTTTCTCCTTCATGTGGACGTTGGCCTTGTGCCTTATTTTTTTTCTCCAACTGAGCAATCTTAAGTTGGAGCTTTTGTAGAGCTGCGGACTGTTGGCTCAAGGTGGCCCTTAGGTTTTGGCCGTTTCTCTCCTCCTCCATTGCTTCCTGAAAACAATCTCAAAGAACAAGTGAAGGTATGGAAAGTTTTGGTCTAACCAAAATTAAACAAATGCAAGAATGCAATTTAACTTCACCGAGAAAATATGCAACTATGAACCGATATGAAATAACTGTGTAATAAATAATTTTTCTTTTGGTTTTCTGAATTTGAACTCGAAATTAAACTATATGATATGATAATAAACACAAATGGAAAGAAAATTGGGAAATTAAACTAACACTGATTTTTTTTTTTTGAATTTTCTTAAGATGCAACAATTAAATAATATGCAAAAATGATGTAAACTATGCTCTTAAATGTTTTTTTTTAAATGCAAGCACGAAATGAATACAATATGAAGTAATAATAAACACAATGGAAAAAAATTTGAAATGCAAAACTAACAATGGTATATTTTTTTGAGTTTTTAGTTTAAGAAATGCAATAAACCTAACAATATGAAACAAATGATTCAAACTTATGATGAATGATTTTTTTTTTTAATGCAGCAATATGATATGCACGAAATACTTCAACTAAAATGGTCTAACAATTAATAACTAGGATGATAATTTTTTATTTTTTTAAGGATATGCAAACAAGGAAACAAATTCAAAATTACAATTTTTATGGGATTTTTGGTTATGGAAACAAAACAAAAAGGAAACTAACAAAAATTTCGAAACTAAGTGCAAGTAACATGAATCAAAACATCTTTCTTTCTTTTTTTCGTGGTTTTAAATATGATGAACAGCAAGAACAGAAAAATGAAGAAACAAAACTTGAAACAAAAGAAACTGTTTTTATGGCTTTTTGATTTAATGATGGAAAAAAAATGAAAACAAGATGAATGATGCAAGGATAGAATGGACCTGATTCAGGAGCTTAAGCTCTGATACCAAATGTTACAGGCTGGAAATCAGGGTGGGCAAGATGGATGATGGAAGCTTGGATGGGTCGACCAAAGAGATGATCGGATGGGCGATATGATGGAATGCAAGTTATGAACCTGAAAACAAATGCAAAAACAAATGAGATGAGGTTTATAATAAGAACAAAGTAAGATAAATAAACAAAGAATAGGATGGAATTAGGCTGCTGGTCTTGAGACACTCACAGCCTAATCAGTTGATGATTGAAGTGGATTGAGATGGTGCTTTGCTTGCTGGACTGCTGTCTCTCTCAAGCTTGACAAACGAATTGGAATGGAAGGATGGGGGACTGAGGACGCCACAAGACTCTATGGAAAGGAGCCTTGATAAGTCAAGGTGCTTTGGAGTTGCTTCACACAAACTCAAAAGACTTAGAACAATAGTTTTAAGAAAACTAGAAAACTGAATATTTCATATAACTTTCAAAGTGGGGTTATTTACAATGAATCAAAGACTAGAACTTTATAGGCTCGACTAAGACAGACTCCAACAGTCATAAAATGATAAAAGGAAACAAAATAACTCGAACTTAAAGTCTTGTAAGCAAAGGCTTTGATGGCTCCATGGAATAAAGCCGTTAGCTTGATTTATGCTATCTTCCAAAAGAGAAACTTGTGGAGGCTTGTATCTTTATAGCTTCTGGACGTGGCCATGATCTTCAAGCCTTCCTGAAATACTCCTTGGCCTCAGTAAAATAGAATATGGCCGTTGGTCTTGGGCAAAAATCTGTAGAAACTCCTCCAAACCATTTAGTGTAGATGTTGCCAAATATGGAAGGTTGATGGGAAGAGAGATCCGCCTGATCTTCTGGGTGCTGGTGCAGCTGAGGAATTCTTGGATGTCTTTTGGATGGTTTAGATGATGTCCTGGCTTCCATATATACGTTTGGGTCAAACCAAACTGAAGGAGTAGAAGAAATTCCTTAAATAATATCGGTTTGGCCAATTGATGCAAACCGGCTTGATCCTTTGGTTTAATTGGGATCCACCTGATCCAGTGTGACATGGTGCTTCCTAGGATGTTGTGGAGTGCCTCTGAATGACTTAGAAGGTCTCCTGGCTGCCATTCTTGAGGTTGGTTTGATGTGAATCCCGGATCTTCCAAATAAGGCAAGTGTAGAGCTGATTTGGCTGGTTTTTGGGAAATTGATCATATCTTCCAATTTCCTTGGCCATTTCTCGAGAGCTTGGGCTTTCTGGAAATATAATAAACTCCTCTTGACTCCTATGATCGTTTTTGGTTCAGGCCGCTTCTTCTTTGGGCTTGAATCCTCTTCTAAAGTCGCATACTCGCAGATGGACAGGCTGAAAAACCTCTGAATTGTAAAATTCATCACTTCTTGCTCCATGAATAGTTTGGCCCATTTCAAATTGTCATGGACTCCTTCTTGAGTGTAGAATCCATAAAAATTAGCCTCGTCATTTAAACCCTCTTGGTTTGTAATATATGGCATTTTTAGTGCACGTATGTCCTGGTTGGTGCCTTGGCTGGTTGACTAGAGCTTTGGGTTGACCTCTGGTTCAGTTGCTGATCTGATGGCCGCATCAGTTGGTCCTTGGACTCAGCATGCTGGCCCTTCCCGTGGCCAGTTCGGGTGATTTTTGCCCACGTGGGCTGTCTGTTCAGTACACATAGGATGTCCGTGGGTTTCCGCCAGCACACACAGGACGTCCGTGGCTGTCCGTGTGTGTCTGTCAGCACACACAGTACGTCCATGGCTGTCTATCAGTACACATATCAGCACACTGGTCCTTGGACTCAGCACGATGGCCCTTCCCCTGGACTGTTCGGGTGATTTTGGCCCATGTGGGCTGTCTGTTCAGTACACACAGGACGTCCGTGTGTGTCCGTCAGCACACACAGGACGTCTGTGTGTGTCCGTCAGCACAAACAGGACGTCCGTCTCTGTCCATCAGTACACATATCAGCATGTTGGTCCTTGGACTCAGCACGCTGGCCCTTCCCGTGGCCTGTTCAGGTCTTAAGACCGGCTGGTTCGTTTCCTTGAACCATGGCCGTCCCGACGGTCCTTATCCAGGATCGCGGATGTTACAAGTCTCCCCCACTTGAAATGGATTCGTCCTCGAATCCGATGGTGATTATATCTTGTCCCAAGAAAAAATATTCCAAAAAAATATTCCAACCATCCGATCAGGGAATAGAACAAGTTTGATTCAGAGCCACCAAATGACCACTTCGACGATCAAATTCCTTTGACCATCGTTGTAGAAGTCTCCCCCACTTGATAAGGATTTAACCACAAAAATCCTATCAAGTGGTCCTTTCTTGTTTAGCTTATGGCACCCTTACTTGTCTAATTCAACCACAGTCGAGGGTCCATCAAGCATCCATTCAAGTGATACTTGTAAATCCATCCAAAGACATTCCTTGTGTCACTGACCGAACTCTCCAGGTTGCGGTCTTCGCATCCAACAAGTCTATGTCTTTCTTTTGAATATCATCTTCTTCAGATTTTATTATTTCTCTGATCATAGTCCATGACTAGATCATAACCAGTCCCTAGGAACATGCTGCATACTCGAACCTTAGTAGATTTGGCCAATCCCTACGCCACTCGATGTACCAGTCAAGTCATCACGAACTCATTCCAATCTTTAGGCTGCTCGTCCTACAACGAGTCCTAACAGATTTTTATTGTTCTTTTGTCCTCTATGGACAATAAGGTTCATGACCTCAGCCACAACGTACTGGATCATCCCCTTAACCACCCACAACCTTTTCAGGCTTGGCCACATTGCGATCTTAGTCCCTCCAGACTAAAACGCCTCAGGCTTGACTTCTGTCCTTCACTGGACTTTGTAATAATTCGATCCTGGTCCATTTACAAACGTGATCGTATTCCGATCCTGGTCCATTCAGGGACTCAACCGTTTCACCCCGACCATAGGTCCATCTCCGAATAGGTTGTGGCCTGATCCTCGTCCATTACTGGACTTGATCATTCTCAACCGTAGGTCAAACTCTGACTTGGTTGTACTGCGACCACGGTCCTGGCTTGGACATGGTCAACTTCGGCTCTGCCATCTCAGCCGGAGCCAAAGAAACGGACTCTAGGACAGCGGTGCTGTCCCTGGTTCCAGCTCAATCATAAATGGATCCGACCTACCAGAGGGGACACTCTGTAGCGAACGGAACACATCTGGGAACTCGGACACCAACGAATCCCCGCCTGGGTCTAACAGAAAACCAGAACTGTCAGGCTCTATAGTTGTAATTGTAGCCAAAAAGGACTGACAACCCTGTTCCAGCATCCGAATCGCTCGAACTGCTGAAACCACTACTTCTCATGAGCCTGACACAGACCTTGGTACTTTACCGGGTGAAGTCCATTCTCCAATTGCACACGACCCTTATGGCAATCGAGAGTGGCTCGGTACTTTCCCAACCAATCCATACCTAAGATCACTTCTTGATTCTTTAGGTGGACACCGACCAGATTCACAGGGAAGACCTTTCCCTGGATCTGTACTGGGATATTCGACATGAGACCTAGTGAGTTCATGGCTTGCCCACCGGCTGCCCCCACTATCCCACAATTATCACCAGCATCCAGACAGAACAGACCCTTTCCAACCAGTCCCGGACTCACAAAACCTATGTGTAGCCCCTGCGTCGGAAAGTACGTGGGTTTTTACCCCACCGACCATGAGGGTTCCTATCAGAGACCCCATCAAAATCCCCTAGACCATTCTAGGTTCCAGACCAAGCATTACTACTTGAATGTAAAAAGATAAATTTAGAGATTGCCAGAGATCGAATCAAAAGATCCGGAAGCTCCGTTGTCTTGTGACAGTTCATACACCCTCGGTGTTGTGGTTGGTTTGCCTTGGGACGCCTTGCCTGTGTCTCCACAGCCCTTCCCCTGACTTCCTTGCAGCTTGGGACACTCCGATTTGAAATGTCCTTGCTGGCCACAATGGAAACAAGTCATCGTGCCGCTTCTACAAGACGGGTTCGGTCGAGGACAGTTTTGAACTCCATGGTCCATGCTGCCACAACAAACACAAGCCCCCTTGGCCTTCCAGCACTCACCAGGATGGTTCCGTCGACATTTGGAACACGCAGGTCGGCCACCAGAGGTTTTGCCTCCGTCCACCTGGTCCCATTTTCTCTTTTTATCATTAGTCTTGCCCGATGGGCCAGACTGTGGCTTAGCCTTAAGCTTAGCTTCTTTAGCCAAGTTATACTCCAACAATTAAAGCCACCCGTTCCACTTCAAGTGGGTACCTAGAGGAGTAGGATTTCGGTTTGATCACTCATTTGGAAAACGTCCCATACCATTCTCCAAAGCGTCTTACTATTGCGAATGCTCACACCATTCACAACAGCAATTATAATATCCTCAATCCCCATCACACTAAGATACTTAACATCATGTTCTTCCAATGATTGGAATGAACACCCTGAGTTTCCTCATTCTTTCTTTGGACGGATTCAGATTGGAATTGATTCATTCCATCTGACTCGATCAATGGAAACCTACCTTGACTTATACCGAGTCCTAACTGATCCATCTGATCAGAAGTCCACTCGTGTACTGGTCATGTAGTGTCTCCCTTGAGTCAGATTTTTAATATTGCATATGCTTTACTTATTATGAACGGCCATCAAGGGATAACACTTAACTTCAGTAGAATGCTACACGTTTATTTCAACCTAAGCCACTCTCTGGTCCATGTTACTTCCCTTGTTTAGTTCATCCATAAACAAGTCTTGCATTGCTTCCATCCCTTCCAACCCGTCTATTACTTCTAAATACTAGATCGACCAACCTTTCTGTTTTTAGGTTCTTTCCCTTGGGAAATTGTATCTTGGCTAAGCCGGTTCACCTTAGAATTCCCACATTCTCAAGCATGATACCCTAGCTTAACTCAACTCTTTGTTGGCTCACCCCGACTAAGGTTTCAAAGTCATCATAGTTTTCAGAAATAATTTCGGTTTGGAGACCAACATCATAGAGCGTTGTCCTAAACAGGATCAAGCATGCTCTGATACCAACTTGTAACACCCCGATCCGGCTGACAAGGCCGTGGTCGAAGTCTTACGTCGCTCGGTCCACTTCCTGGCCGAACCTCTTAATTTTCGCCCTTTATTTATAATATCGCCCATAGGCGAGGGCTAACTTAAACTTTAGGGTAAAGACTTCCCTAGTCATTCCCCTAAACCATTCTATCTAGATCTACATAAGTAAATGCTAGATCATACCTTTGCCACATCTATGGAGCTTATTAGCTCATCGGTCCTCCATTGACTCAAATTGCTCTTGCTTGACAGCTGGACCATGATCAATTAATGATCTTACTTAAGGTCCTTATCTTGACTCCTGCATCAACAGCTCTCCTAGTTACTTATTCATTCAACCAACCATCCCCACAGACATAAGTAACCTTTGAGAAGTCTTTGAAAGGATAAGGGTTTGCATATGGCCTTTCTCGGCTCATGCACAATCCGAAATCCTTTTGCCTTATAGGCAATAGTACTAAGTCCTTATTCTGGACTGACAAAGCTCATTAGATCCTAAGTCAATCAACCAACCTTCCTCACATGACTTGGAACTGATGAGTAATCATCTGGCCTGACCGGCCTTGGGACTTAACCCAGACAACAGATATGACTTGTTCATACCAACCGATGCATTCATTAATCAGGTTAGTACTGACACCATAGACCATCATCCAGAGGTCAGGTCGTCCATACTCAACCATGATCAGATCTTACACGGTCTTCCTTGAACAACCATACTTAGGCTTAGTACTTATGGTCTACGACACATAGTACTAGCCATACACTTCGTCATGACTCTTAGCCAATCCGAAGCTATCAACACCAAGGTAGATATCTAGAAGCATCACATCAATACTCTTACTCCAGCAACATGACTATCCATACTAGTGTTCGGTCATCGAACCATCGTCATGAAACATGATCCGACCGCTAGACTTCATAAGCCATCGCCTACTTGGCAGGTATTGACATAACCGGCCTTCCATTGCCATCATGTGGGTCTACTCCTTACATAAGGCATATGGCGCCTATCCTACTCACCAACCCAAAGTTGATTGTAAGATATCCTACTTAGCCTTTGCGGCTAGAACCATCCAAACATAGCCGGATCGTCCATAGTCCCGTCTAACCGTCTGGTTAAGATCTAGGTGCGATTGGCCAGTTATAAGTCCGGCCCAAAGCCTCACGGACCTTCTTACCTGATCCAATCCAAAGCCTGGATCTATACCACCGAGTAAGGCCCAAGCCCAAACCGGATTGCCTTGCAACCGATCAGACCTTGCTACACAACACTCCGGTTAAACTAACCGTCCGTCCGTTCGACTATGCAGCCGCGGACTGTCCACTTGGTTCGGCCTAAGCCTTGAACCAATGGCACCGTTTAGAACTCACACCCTTTAGGAACTAGTACCCTTTGGACACGCGTGCCTCTTGGCAACTCATGACCCTTGGCAACTCGCATCCATTCAGATGTTCCCACCGTTTGACCTAACCATCCGTATGGACTGTCTGGTCCATGCGTGTGTCCGGCCTATGGCCAAAGGACCACGCCTTAACCTACACAAGTCATGAACCACTGTGACTGTTAAGGGAAGGGTTGCAACCGCTCAAAACAGAACAGAACCGCCCCTATCCAATCGGATCACCTGAGGCCAGTTACCCCACTGACCCTATATGACTAAACCACGGGGTTGGAATCCTTCTCCAGACCTTTCTCTATACCTTGGGTATTCATAACCCACGGCCTCCTCTCTCCTAAACCATTCTCCTTGCCGGAGATACTAAACCACCACAACCGAGCCTTTTCCGGCTTGGATCCTCGGTTCTCATTGGGGGATCCCTTTGTTTAGGACGTGTGTCCTTTGTCTCAGACAGAATGAGACCGAATGAGAATGAATGAATTGATCTCTGGTCGTGCATCCTTTATCTAGGCAACCAAAGGTCATGTGCGAAGGGACACATCCCTTCGAAGCATCCTTTTGGGACAGATCTTGGCCATCGATTACAATCAACGGTCCAGATCGTACCTGTTCGGAAATAGAAGGTTCCAGACCTTATAGGCACGTCCAACCCAAGCCCAGACTTGGTAGCCAAGCCCACGGCCTGCCCACAAGAGCCCAACGACTCATGGACCACATGGCCGGACCTCACAGCCCGCCACTGACCCAGACCCGGACCATCGGCCCGAAACCCAAACAGTCCGTCGAGCTGAGATGAGCTGACTCCCAGCTGCCTCATCTGAGTGAGCTAGTAGTCCAGCTGGTTGAGCTGACTTAACTTGGAACGAGCTAGGCTGAGCTTGACCGAGCTACATCTAGCTGATCGAGCTTCCCGTAAGCATCGCCCAGCTTCTGTACAGCTTAACCTGGCTGACTTCTTTCTCTTAGACCATCTCCAATGGCTTACTCTATTTTCTTACTCTAAAATAGAGTAACTCTATAATAGAGTTTGAGTTTGCTCCAATGGTACTCTATTTTAGAGTAGAAAATAGAGTGATGAACAAAAAAAAAACAAGTTACTCTATATTTGGAGTAAACCTATTTTTCACTCTATTATAGAGTGAGAAATAGAGTACCATTGGAGCATTTTTTACCCTAAACTCTATTTTAGAGTGAAAAATAGAGTGGGGTTGGAGATGCTCTTATAAGGTTAAGTCTCAGCATCCTGACGTCCCTAACCTTCTATCTTGGCCATGGAACGCTAGCCTTAAGGTCTTAAGACCGGCTGGTTCGTTTCCTCGAACCATGGCCGTCCCGACGGTCCTTATCTAGGATCGCGGATGTTACAAAAACCATGATGAAGGAAAAAGAGTACAACACGCACTACTCCCCCTGATGTGAACCTCAGTGTTGGTTCTACATTCTACGAATCTGATGCGTGATCTTTCCTGTATATGTAGGAAGGGAGTAATCGGCCAAGTTCATTACTAAGCCGTATCTAGACCACTTCGACCTCTTCGGTAATTTCTCATATCCCAGTAAAGCATGTGTGCTAAGCAATGTGAACCACATTGTCCTCTGAGATCACTATTTGGTCTTTGCAAATCGTGTTTGCATATGTCCATAGTCTAGACATGATTGTCTACTGCCAAAGTCTTTACTTTGACTATTTATGGTTACCATTCGACCATGTTTCAATCGATCCATGTCCGGGTCATAGACCTTGTCTATACATGTCCACTACTTGTCTCATGAGTGTTCAAGATCAATGATCATTGCTGTGAGTTTATAATCTCTTATTATGGCTCTGTGGCCGAACACTCTCATGTATCTCACATGTAGACATCGATATCTTTGCCTTTACACAGCAGTAGCAAACTGTTTGCTATGCCGGATCCTAATCAATGGATCTGATGTCGGATTTGCAACCTGATGGTTGATCTTTCTACTAGCTCATGATCGAGAAAGAAGGGCCGGACGCCCTTGGCCGAAAGGCCGGACGCTTTTAGCCTTAGGGCTGGACGTCTTTAGTAGAAGGGGCCGGACGCTTTAAAGCCGATGGGCCGGAGGTCTTTAGCCACAGTGCTGGACGCCTTTAGACGGACAGAGCTGGACACATTTAGCCGGACACTCATATTGATCTACTAACCTCCTTTTAGGTTTAGTACAAAACACAAGGGATTTCAAATTATTATATGTATATGGACTGTTATTGGATTGTCTTTAATACAACTCCAAGATCATTTCGTGATCAATTTATTTTACATACTATATTCAGCTGCTTTTCAGTCCATGAATCAGCTTAGGAACAAAGCTGTTCTTTCATCTAATCTTATCCAGTGATCCATATGCTGCTTACTACATCATTGTATCTAATTCTTTCTTATGACCAGACCTTTTGTCAATTTCGAAAATCTGTAGCAGAAACCACCACATAGGAGTTTATCTCCTTATAATCTGTTCCTTTGATCTCTGTGAGTACCTTGTGTAACAAGCTATAATCTAATGCTGTTTAAAATAGGAAACATGAGCACTCGTGATCATTTGCCTTTTCTCACGGTTTCTTTATCTCACAAGATCCATCTATTTCACTGGTTTATCAGATCGCGTTTCTGTATATATATATGGCCAATACGCCCATCTCTATTTAGATACTTTGAACCTCCACGTTTATCTTTCTAATCTTTATGATCTTTTATGATTTGTATGAGTACTCTTTCGTGGGTTCATGATCCTCGCTTATCTCTTTATGTTCAAGTGCTATTCTCTTATGCATATTTATATAATATTCATGTGTGTGTCTTACACTTTCATATGTGGTTCCATTATGTTCCAGACATGATCTGATCATTTTGAGATTTCCTTATCCAGGACCTTTGTTACCTAGTAGCTTGGCGTCCCAAGTTACATGGTCTGGTACCTTAGATGTTTAGCTGGCCAGCCTTATCTCTATGTCTGGTCTGGTTTCCCTTATGAATCTCGGATTTTTTTTCTATGCACCACTCTATAGAAACTTGACTATGTCTCTTCTAGGACATTCATTTGGTGCTAAGCTGGTTTTCTTTTCTCGGGTCAGTGTCTGGCATCTATATTAGCTTATCAATAGCTTTGTATAATCTTTCTTTGGACGTCTTAAATCTTATTCTCTAGTCCGAGGATATTTGCCAAGACAATGATGGTTAAAACCATTCTTATCATTCTTTTACTCTTTAATCTTTCTTTATCCAGCTTATAATCGTTCTCCTTTAATATTGAATATCCGGATTCATTTGTTTCTTGCAATCCGTACCTGGCCACTTTTGATTACCCATGTTTTGGCTCACGGTCCTTTTGAATTCGTGGAGAAGATCTTATTCTTATATATTCCCAATCCTCTTCTAAGGTTCTATCTTAGACGGCACATATATGTATGTGGTGGTTTATTCAAAATCTCTTAAGGTGGTGTATGTCTGGTTTATGACCCGTATTCAATCTGAGATGGGAATATCTATGCTCACTTATATGGCCTGATGCATCTTATCATTCTATGCATGTAAATTCATAATGTCCCCAAGCTTATAGACTTTATAGTCTTACATGGCTTACATGGCCGAACCTTTTATAGGTAATGGCCTCTCCGGCCGGTTATGGCCTTTGCGGCCGAGCCATGTCTCTCATGGTCTTTTCGGCCGAGTAATGGTATCTTTGGCCGAGTAATGGACTGTGTGCGGCCAAGCCTGCACTATACGGCCAAGTCACGGCCAAGCCGTTTATAACATGGTTCTATACCATGCTTCACGAATTTGTAGTGTTGATCATGTGTGATCATGGATCACGGGTTTATCCTCTCTCCCCCTCATGAACACACTATAATTTCGTGGTGCTTAGGACAATTAACCCTAATGAGTTTCCCTTTGTGTACATGTTTCACAACGTGAGATCTTTATGGGATAACTCTGTGCCTTTTCAATTTCAATCTTTGCATCAAGTTAGACTAGGATGGCTAATCCTATCATGCCATATAGTGTATAATTTCGTGGGATATATCAGTATAGTCACCGCTTCTCTTGCCTCTTATCATACTGATCTTGTAGCATAGTAGAGATCATAGGTATAGTCTCGACAACTTACTTATAAGGTCTTAGGCATTTTTCTTTCTTTTAATTCCGAAGGAACATGTTTCCTTCTTGCCCATTGTTTCTACTTGGAAACCATTCATTATAACTTCAATCGGTCACATATCATTGGGTGTGTATAATGCCTTATAGGCAATGCCTTAGCCATTGTTTTCTTACTAGGCTTACTATACCCATTCATGATTTCTTACTTGATCTTATGCCCTTTAGGCAACTCTTTATCAATAGAATCATTCACATTATCAAACAAACTCAGGCATGATATAATAGTAATGAAATTAAAGCAATTCATAAAACAATAAGACAAGATGTCGATTTTAGTCTTTGAGACAATCAGAAGTCTCAAAATCCAAGGGGTTGTCCCTTTCAAGGTCGGAATCATTATCAGCGTCATACCCGGTATCATGAACCATATGGGCTTTCGGGTTCTTGTTCTTAAGGCTCTCTTGATAGAGCTCACATAGGTTCCACAATTCTTTGCCCAATGGTTTTCCATCCCGCATTTGTGACAAGCTGATTTTCTCGAGTAAGACGGTTTGGATATGCCACCTCGACCACGGCCATAATTCCCTCGGCCACGGCTGGAACCACGACCACGGTTATTGTGGTTTCCTTGCCGGCCATAGCTGTCACAGCCACGTCCCTTGAATCTACTACGGCCTTTGCCGTGTGACTTCATATGGATTTGGTTGCATTCTTTGGGATCTTTCTTTTCAGCCTCATTGGCTTCTGGTAATGCTGATGTTCTGATGGGTCTCATCTCACTGTTCTTCATCAGGAGTTCATTATTAGTCTCGGAAAGGAGCAGGCACGAGATCGGATCAGTGTATGAGGCGAAGCCTCTCTCTCTATACTGCTGTTGCAGCAACACGTTCGTCGAATGGAACGTGGAGAATGTTTTATCAAACAACTCTTTCTCGGTTACTTCCTCACCACATAATCTCATTATTGAGACTATCTATAAACAATACTGAATTGTATTCATCCACAGACTTATAGTCCATGAATCTGAGATTCTTCCACTCATGTCTAGCCTTTGGTAATGGCACCGTTTTTTGGTGATCATATCTACGCTGTAAAGCGGTCCAAAGGTCTAATGGATTCTCCATGGTGAGGTACTGATCTTTTTAGACCCTCAATGAGATGGTGGCGTATAATACTTATATCCCTGTACCGATTCTTATCAGTCTCATTGTTACCCTCGATGATAGTATCACCTAGTTCTTTGACCTCAAGTTCGACATCTTAATCACAGTGTCATTCGAAATTTGGGGTTTCACAATGTGATCATGTGGCCGGAAGATAATCAACAAGCTCGGCCACAAACAATTGTTATGCATCCATGAAAACAAGCAATCTAATCGACCATGGTGTGAACAATCATCAGGCCACACAGCCATGTAGTTCTACTAATGTAATCAATTTCAAGTTTGTATAATCTATATGCTGGTCGATCTTTAAAACAATACGAATGCAATTCATATTCAGATTCATATGTTTATGCAAGCAACCTTAATCAATTGGATTCTACCTTTTAAAATCTAGGGTTTTGATTTAAACTTTAGTAAAAATCGATTTTAGCAAAATAAGATTATGGTTTCAAGGCCTTTAGGATTTTAAATTCTAGATTAGATTATTCAATCAATCTATCAATTCCTAAACCTCAGATCAAACAATCATTCAAGCAAGAACAATTAAAAATCAGATTCAAGCTTTTAGGTTTAGGGTTTTCGATTCCAAAAATTAGGGTTTCATAAATCTGTATTAAGACAATCAATAAAAACAAGTAACATGTTCTAATGGAATCAATTTATGTTACTAGTTATGAGATTGTCGATTTTAGTTCCTATCAATTTTAGGGTTCCATCAAGAACAAAGGGGTTTCCAGAATAATGGATTAGGGTTTCAGGTTTGTTCTTCTATGTTCTCAGATCACGGTATACCTTTCTTTTGTAGGGTTGAACCGGACCACCAAGAGAGAGAACGGATGAAACCTCAAGCTGAGACGGACGGACGCTGGCTGTCTCCTATCGGGTCGCGAACAGATGATGGACGCGGGCTGGCTCCTTATCGGGTCGCGAGTTTGAGAATGTCGGACGCGATCTAAGCTGAAGCGGGACGCATCTTCTTTCTATCGGGTTCGCGGACGTCTATTTGGAACGCGAGCTTGCTGTGTGCTTACATCGTTGCACCAACTCCTCTCAGCTCATGAAACAAAACAAGGAGTATTAGATTACATGAACACAATAATCTAAACAATATATCATCAAACAACTAAGGTATGATAAACTTATCTTTCACAGGATTTGAATTCGGCTAGAAAATCTTGTTGGTTCGGATTAGGGTTCCAAAAACCAAGACGGCACCGCGTATTGTAGCTAAGCGTGAGGGCGCGTCTTAGTTCGGAACGACGAGCTGTTTGCGCTGATGGATTCGTCTCGTAAAGGGCTTCACGATTATATGTAGATCGTCGTCTGGTTCCTCAGGGTTGGAGAGATAGATCGATTTTAAGTTGCGCCGGATTTAGGGTTCATGTGTGACGGATTTTAGGTTAGGGTTTTGTCTCAGGGTTTTAGAGTCTATCGTGCTGATAACGTGTTGTAATTAGAAGGTTTGAGACTAAATATTTCTATGTTCTTATTAATGAATAAAGGGGGTTCCTTATATAAGGATTACAAGATAAAGATAAAAGGAAAATGTACATATCCTAATCCATCTAGATTTAGGAAAACTACTAGATACATAAATGGAAAGATTCCATCTACTAGGAAAAGGAAAAGGGTGTCCTTTTCTCCAAGCTTGTGGCCGCCTCTCTCTCTCCTGAAATCGGCTCTCTCTCTCTCCTCTCTAGGGTTTCCGAACCTCTCTCTATCTTCTATGTATTGGGCCGGTCTTGGGCCGGTCTTGGGCCGGGCCTGGTTAATGACAATCCACTCCATGATTTATAACAGTGTTAACATATTTCCCTTGGTTTTTTATTGTGGTATGATCGAGTCCAAGCGTACTGAAGGGCAAGCGGACTGAAGGGATGAATGAAAACTCTTTTGGGTTTTAATGCTCCCATCAGGATGCTTTTGGACGAGACTTGTGCACATGCGGGCTGCATTTCATCGGCCAAACTGAAATATTAGGGCGAGAGTGAATTTCACCAAGTAAAAATCTCGAACCTCCGACGACGTCTTCTTATATACTTGACTTTTTTGGGTTTATTCTTTTTAACGTTTTGGGGCGGAACGTGTGATTGGAAAGGGGCATGACGGGGCTCTCACCCTCTCTGGCGCCCCTTTCCAGGGAACTTGGGCCTGGTCCATCGCTGAGGACGCTTCTCCAGACTACAATTCGAACGCCGAAGACGTCTGATTTTCAAGATGGGCTCTTCCCGGTTCGCTCGCCGTTAATAAGGGAATCCTTGTTAGTTTCTTTTCCTCCGCTTATTGATATGCTTAAACTCAGCGGGTGATCCCGCCTGACCTGGGTCGCGTTGAGGACTTTGGGTCATCAAGAGCTTTTGGACCGGAACGTCTGACTATATGACGAGAATTGAATTCACCACCGCATGTCAAGACGCTCCTGGCGTTCTTAGCTTGGATTTTGGCCAACCGCATGCGGTAACACATGAGAGATCAGCTTCCGTCCCATATCGTCGAGAGGATGGGGGGACGACGATTTGTGACACCCAGGCAGACGTGCCCTCGGCCAGAAGGCTTGGGGCGTAACTTGCGTTCAAAGACTCGATGGTTTACGAGATTCTGCAATTCACACCAAGTGTCGCATTTTGCTACGTTCTTCATCGATGCGAGAGCCGAGATATCCGTTGCCGAGAGTCGTTTTAGACTTTACATTGCAGCACTGCTTCCGAACAAACACCATCTCCGGGATGGCGAAAGCAGGCTGTTTAGTTGCATTTGCCTTGACACTTTTTGTGCCGGAGTTTGGTGATATCCAGAAACTATGCGAACGATCCAACCAAAACTGAAGTCTTGGGCATGCATAAACGCATAACCACAGAATCGGCAGGCACAGTAAGAAACCAGCCTACCGAGAGTGGTGTTTCATCGTTCTCAGGTTGTTCTGTTTCCAGAGTACGACAATGATCCTTCCGCAGGTTCACCTATGGAAACCTTGTTACGACTTCTCCTTCCTCTAAATGATAAGGTTTAGTGGACTTCTCGCGACGTCGCAGACGGCGAACCACCCACGTCGCCGCGACCCGAACACTTCACCGGATCATTCAATCGGTAGGAACGACGGGTGGTGTGTACAAAGGGCTGGGACGTAATCAACGCGAGCTGATGACTCGTGCTTACTAGGAATTCCTCACTGAAGACCAACAATTGCAATGATATATCCCCATCACGATGAAATTTCAAAGATTACCCTGGCCTGTCGGCCAAGGTGTGAACTCGTTGAATACATCAGTGTAGCACGCGTGCGGCCCAGAACATCTATGGGCATCACAGACCTGTTATTGCCTCAAACTTCCTTGGCCTAAACAGCCATAGTCCCTCTAAGAAGCCGGCCATGAAGGGATGCCACCACATAGCTAGTTAGCAGGCCGAGGTCTCGTTCGTTAACGAAATTAACCAGACAAATCGCTCCACAAACTAAGAACGGCCATGCACCACCACCCATAGAATCAAGAAAGAGCTCTCAGTCTGCCAATCCTTACTATGTCTGGACCTGGTAAGTTTCCCCGTGTTGAGTCAAATTAAGCCGCAGGCTCCACTCCTGGTGGTGCCCTTTCGGCAATTCCTTTAAGTTTCAGCCTTGCGACAATACTCCCCCCGGAACCCAAAAACTTTGATTTCTCATAAGGTGCCAGCGGAGTCCTAAAAGCAACATCCGCTGATCCCTAGTCGGCATCGTTTATGGTTTAGACTAGGACGGTATCTGATCGTCTTCGAGCCCCCAACTTTCGTTCTTGATTAATGAAAACATCCTTGGCAAATGCTTTCGCAGTTGTTCGTCTTTCATAAATCCAAGAATTTCACCTCTAACTATGAAATACGAATGCCCCCGACTGTAACACCCCCGAACCGTCCTAGGCATAGGTCGACCCACTGGCCAACAATCAAACAAGAACATGACCGACGGACGACCCACACCAAGAGTTGGAGATGAATGAGCCAACCGGCCAGCCAACAATCAAATAAGAACATGATTGACCGTCCAACCCAACACCTTGGTCCGGAAGCGCTACGTGACGGGCTAGGGACAATCCGGTCAGAGTCACAAACTTTACTCCACGACCTAGACCAGTTCATCCACTAACTCGTCCCGCTAAGTCAAGGCTTAAGGGTTTGCAACCCGTACCTAGAGTTAGCGTTTTCCGTTTGCTTCGGTTGCATGCGCGGAGGCACCTCGTGCTTGGTCGATCCACCTCGTGCTTCTACATGTCAAGCTGCATGTGCAGCTTACATGCACGGCGACACCTCGAGCTTCTGTAGACACTCATCTTGCTGGACAGTTGACACCACGTTCTGAACCCATGCAACAAGCCACCTCGAGCTTCTCGGTCCATTGGCCTGATTTCGGTCCTTCCGGTAAATTTCTGACCCGCGATTAATCCTGAATATTTTTTCTTCTCCCATTCAGATGAGTTTAATATTTTTAATAAACTCCAATCTGAAGTCTGACCTTGGCGGTAAATATTTCCCGATCCTTCGGCTTCATCGAAGACTTGCATAATACCCAAAATTAGGGTTTTAGTCTAATTTCGGGTTTTCCCGTCGTGCTTCGATCCCGTCGTGCATGCTTCCCGTCGTGCTTAAGTCCCATCATGCTTCCAATGTCTTCAAATAATATTCCGCTGATACGAAGTTTCGCGGAAAACTTCGTGCAGAAGAAACATCATTCTTCACAAACGTCGAGGTTCTAAACCGTCGTGCTTCCAAAAATGTTATGCTTCCAAAACGTCCGTCTCATCAATCTAAGGCATCTTCTAACTATGGTCGACCAACTTATTCGACCCATAGTTAACTCACGATCACTTCTTCTCCCACCTCGTACTTCAAAACTTCTTGATCGATCGTTATCGCCCGCGACTCGGCCACCACAAAGATACTCGACCATTCTTTTTTTTATGGGGTTCTACATTCTCCCCCCCCCCCCTTAATAGAATTCGTCCTCGAATTCTTAGTTGCGCAATTGCTCGTCTTCACAACATTATCCACTCGTATCCATAACCTCTTTACTCTGTCCACAACTGTTCCTTGAGTGTCCTCTTCAAGGCCTCCACAATCGTCTTCTGTTGAATGATCGCTGGATCATCTCTTATTGTTGCTCTGCCATAACACACTGATTGCCCATGATACTATCTTGTCCTTTCGGTAGATATCAGCCTTGTCCAGATTCCGCAAATCCTTTCTCGATCTTTGTCTTCCCAACTACTGATGAAGTCCTTTCCCAATGAAGTCTTGTTTCCTCCCATCTGTCCAGTCCATACCACTTTCCAACTCTTCTGAATCAGTCTCTTCTCTCTTCGCTTCAGGTTTGGGTCTGGCCTCGAACTCCCTCCACTTTAAGGTTTTCATCCCTTAAAGTTCCGATCAACAAACACACTTACTCGCTGCAAGTCAAAAGAACACTTCACACACAAGTTAGTAGACAACTAACCAATAATCTACTAACCCAACAAATACTAACAACAATCTAGCAATGCTAACCAAACAACCTAGCAATGCTAACCAGCAACCTAACAGTTCTACCCAAGCAACCTAACAGTTCTAGATTCCACTATCTCAATCCTAATTCCTAAAACCACAAATCCTATCGCTGGACGTGACCGGTTTCCCTAATGCCTTTTGTGACTCTTTTTGACTCGACAAAATATTCAAAAACCGATTAAATCATGAGTTCTGGAAGCATGGACGAAACCATGCTCTGATACCACCTCTGTAACACCCCCGAACCGTCCTACGCATAGGTCGACCCACTGGCCAACAATCAAACAAGAACATGACCGACGGACGACCCACACCAAGGGTTGGAGATGAATGAGCCAACCGGCCAGCAAACAATCAAACAAGAACATGACTGACCGTCCAACCCAACACCATGGTCCGGAAGCGCTACGTGACGGGCTAGGGACAATCCGGTCAAAGTCACAAACTTTACTCCACGACCTAGACCAGTTCATCCACTAACTCGTCCCACTAAGTCAAGGCTTAAGGCTTTTCAACCCGTACCTAGAGTTAGCGTTTTCCGTTAGATCAAGGCCTAAGGCTTTTCAACCCGTACCTCGACCTAACGTTGTGTTAGACCGGACTAGTCAAATATCAGAGTACTCATGAAGCGCATATAAAACAATTACTTTTATTGATTCAAGAAATATTCATACATTGAATAATTCAAGACTGGGCCCGGCCTAATGCCAAATCGAGTCAACATAATACAATTCACAATACCGTTTATAAAAGGCATGAAAATCTACACCGGCGGTCCTAACGTCCAACACCGAGCTATCCTATCATCCTTACCTAAAGCAACCTGCAAAAAGGACAACGGAGTTGGATGAGTAACCTAATGTTACTCAGTGAGCTAGCGGCCTCTACCCGCAACCTAGACTCTAACCCAGAAAACCCAAAATAACAATCAATCTAGCCCTAGCATGCAATAAAAGCTAA